>NW_005842236.1:169038-177820 GCF_000455745.1 Alligator sinensis
AGTGGTGTCTGTGGGTGGTCACCGACTGCTGGTCTGCACTCGCCACCCCTCCCCCCCACTGACACTGCTGCAACCACCTGCAGGAGCTTCCCTTTTTACTACCGCCGCCACCCGTGGACAGTCACTGTGCCCCCCCCAGCCTCCAGGAGCACACGTCGTTTGTGGCCCTGGTGATGCACAAAATAGCGGCTCTTAGTTGCACAAAGTACGTTAAAGCTGTTAAACAGAAAAGTCAGGAAAAATGCATCCTCTGGCAACTCTGTATCAGTGAAGGCGGATGCCAGGGAGGCTAATGATATGCAGGGAGGGGAAGGCAGATCACCCTAGATGTGCCCAGTTCCCCCCTCTTCCCTCTGAAGTATCCACTCTTGCCACTATTGGCAACAGACATATTTGAGGCATAAGGTTAATATGTGCTGAACCCACACAGACCAACCGGTAGCACCTCCTTTCCACATTGTTAGGGCGGGGTATTAAGTAAACATCAACTGATTTGGGGAGACAGCTAAAGAGAAAACAGAGGCAGGAGTGAGTGAGGTCACCAGTTCAGAGTCAGCACGCCAAGGGGGGATGACAGCATGCCAGACAGTGACCATTGGCCCTCGAACGCATCCAAGGAACCAATGGATGCTGCCCAGTGAAACTGCCTGGAAGTGGGAATGGACCAGGGATAGAAAAACAGGCCTCTTGCTGGCAGGCTTCTGGGTTAGATGGATGTTCTTAATAAAAGAAAACTTTGGTTTTCCTTATTTTTTTCTATTACACTAGTTTCAAGGATCACAGGGCATTTTTACATGTACTTCTGACACAGTGCCAGGTGCTTTTAATTAGTGAGTCTGCTCCAATGTGCTGGGTTTTCAGACCATTAGAGTAGATTCCCTGCATGTGTGCAAGTGCTCATAGTGACAAACTGTAGGTTAGAACAAAACCAGAGAGGTTGTCTGATAGTGTCCCTCTAACCCAGGGGTGGGCAAAATACGGCCCGTGGGCCACATCTGGCCCATGAGGTTATTCTATCCAGCCTGCGGGGCCTCTAAAAAATTTAGAAAATTAATATTTATCTGCCCTTGGTTCCTGTTAAAAATGACAGGGACCAAGGGCAGTAGGACCCCGGGGAAGTCCAGCAGGCTCCCACAACAGCAGGGGCCCCCCGGCCCCGCCCTCCCAGCTGGAAGCCCCAGCAGGGGTTTCTAGCTTGGGACCACATGGCTGCCCCATGCTGGAACCGCAGGGGGGGAAGAGCAGGGGAGGACCCTGGGTAGGGAAGAAGCCCAGGGAAAAGTGGCCCGGGGAAGAGCTGAGCGCAGGGTAGGGAAACCGCAACCGCCCCGTGCCTGACGCCCTGTGCTGCAGTTGCTCGCAGCCTGCGTGGGGCTGCCTGTGCCTGCTCTGGACAGCCCTGTATGGGCTGCCAGCGGCTGCAGCAGGGAGTGCGGGCCACGGGGCAGAGAAGGGGCTGCTTTTCCCCCCCTCAGCCTCAGCTTTCCCCACCCCCCAGCCTCAGCTTTTCCCTGGGTTTTTTCCCGGCAAGGAAAGCAGCCCCTCCCTTGCCCTGTAGCCAGCGCTTTCTGCTGCAGCCACTCGCAGCCCATGCCGGGCTGTCCAGAGCAGGCACAGGTAGCCCCATGCGGGCTGCGAGTGGCTGCAGCGTGGGGCATTGAGCACAGGGTGGGTGAGTGGCCGCTTTTCTCCCCCCACGCTCAGCACCAGCTTGTAACCTGGCCCTGCTGCCAGCCTGAGCCCCACACCGGCTCTGGGCTTGCCTGTCGGGGCTGTGCTGTGGCAGCAGCTGCGGTCCCCCCGCTTGCGCCGGGCAGTGTTTGCCACTGCCACCTGTGGGCTGCCCAGCACGCAAGCTCCGGGCAGACAGCAGCAGCAGCCAACATTGTCTGGTGCAGCAAGCGGTGGGGCCGCAGCTGCTGCTGCCACGTGCAGCCCCAGTAGGCGAGCCCAGAGCCAGCATGGAGCCCAGGCTGGCAGCAGGGGTGGTTTACAAGCTGGTGCTGAGCATGGTGGGGAAAAGTGGCTCCTCGCTTGCCCCGTGGCCGTTGCCCTGTGCTGTAGCCTCTTGCAGCCTGTGTGGTCTGCGAGCGCCTGCAACAGGGAGTGCCAGCCACGGGGCAGGTGAGGGGCTGCTTTTCCCCACACTCGGCACCAGCCTCTTCCCTGCCGGCGAGCAGGGCGTCGGGGCTGTGTGCTGCCCCCCGCCTGTACTGCAGGGCTGGGGGGCACTGGGAGTGAGCTGGTGTGGGAGCACAGGGCCTGCACCGGTGTCCCAGGGTCAGTGCCGGCAGGGCCCAGAGCAGGGTGGCAGGAGTGCGAGGACCCAGCCGGCAGGGGCTCTATGGAGCTGGGCCAGCTCCCCCCTCTCCCTGCTGGTGCAGCCCAGCCCGGCTCCACAGACCACTGCCAGGCTGTGCCCCGCTTTGGGCCCCACCAGTGCTGGCCCTGGTACATTGGTCCCATGACATTGGGATGGACATTGGTCCCAAGATGGTGATCAGGGCAGGGCATCTGTCAAGGGGCAGGGCAACCCATGCAGCCCTCGGTAAGCGGCCCTCCTCCCAAAATAATTGCCTGCCCCTGCTCTAACCACAGCAATGTGGTTTTGTGGGCAAAGGTATCCAAAACCTCTCCCACATGGCTGCTCACCCTAGCTCTGCCTGGGTCAGTGCATGGGTTGAAACATTGTACTAAGTTATCCCCTTCATTTTTGCTGAGACCAACAACAGCAGTGCCAAAGTCTACAGTGACCGTGGGAGTGGTTTTTACCATGTAGGCAGCTGTCTTCCTGGACATTAGGGAATTAGCAGAGGTCATTGCAGGACCCCTGGCACAGCTTTACGAGCACTCATGGTGCTCTGGTGATGTGCCAGAGGACTGGAAAAGGGCCAGTGTGGTTCCCATTTTCAAAAAAGGGAGGAAGGAGGACCCAGGAAACTATAGGCCAGTCAGTCTTACCTCGGTCCTGGGTAAGCTTTTTGAGAGAGTTATCCTGGCGCATGTCTGCAAGGGGCCAGCAGGGGAGAATATGCTTAGGGGCAACTAACACAGGTTCATTAGAGGCAGGTCCTGTCAGACCAACCTGGTGGCCTTCTATGACCAGGTCACAAAATCCTTAGATGCAGGTGTAGCAATGGATGTAGTCTTTCTGGGCTTTAGGAAGACTAGTGGTGGAGATGTGTTGGCAGGTTTTATATTTTTTGTCCGGCATGTATCTGGATCCATGCGTTGTGGTTTGGGTCATAGGAGTTTTTCTTTTGGTGATAAGGTTGGCGAGGTTTGTTGCTTGTTTAAAGGCTAGATTGGGTGGTTCTGGAAAGATCTCTTTGAGAATTGGGTCTTCTTCTAGTATGGGTTGCAATTGTTTGAGGATTTTCCATATAGGTTCCAGGGAAGGATGGTATATTATAACTAATGATGTGCAATTTGTGGAGGTTTTCTTTTTGTACTGCAGCAGTTCTTCACATGGTATGTGGGTGGGTCTTTCAAAAGTACGATCTATATCTCTGGAGGAGTGTCCTTTTAGTGAAAGCCCTTTTGAGATTTCTGATATGATGATTGTGGGTATTCTCCTCAATGCAAATTCAGCCATATCAGAGGGCTTGGCTGTATATTACAGCTTTCTTGGTGTCTTTAGGGTGGTTGCTGGTTCTGTGTAGATATGCGTGTTGGTTCGTGGGTTTCTTGTATGTTGTGGTTTGTATTTTACTGAGCATGGTGTCTAAAAAGGAGATGTTGGTGCTGGAGTTTTCAAGAGAGAGTCTGATGGAGGGGTGATGGTTATTGAATTTGTGATGGAAATCAATCAGAGACTGCAGGTTTTTGGTCTAAATGTTGAAGATGCAGCTATAGCTATGTGTCTTAGGTAAAGCATAGGTTTGATGGTGCAGTTCTTGAGTAATTCATCTTCCAGGTGGGCCATGAAAAAGTTGGCATATTGTGGGGCCATTTTGGTACCCATAGCTGTGCCCATGGTCTGGAGCAAGTGTTGGTTGTTAAAATAGAAGTTGTTGTATGTGAGGATGAAGTGTATAATTTCAGTAATATCTTGAGGTCTGTACTGATGAGGCAGGCTTGGATGCCATCCACACCATTAGTTATGACATACCCTGCCATGCATTTGCATTTTCACAGACCAGCATATTGCATATTGGCTTCCATTCTACCCAGGAGAGAACACAAAGAAACAGCAAACTCTCCCTGTGCCTGAAGAAGGGCATTTGTGCCTGAAAGCTTGCAAAGAACAATTTTTCCAGCTATTTAGTTGGTCTAATAAAATATATCACATTTACCTGAAGAACCTTGTCTACCTTGTTACTTCTTTACACTCTCTGATGTTTTTCTTTTTCCTTGAATTTTTAGGGTCCAAAAAAGAAAGAAAAGGTAGGTAGCGTAGTTCAGATATAGTTTTTTTCCCCAACTTTATAGCATTCGTTTGCATAATACAGAAAAACAATTCAGGAATCATAGGGTGAAACTATGGCATAGATTATGCCCAAATTCATACTAGGTGATTTATAAATCCCCTTTGGATTAAAAATCTACAAAATAATATTACAGGATTGCAATAGTTTTGTTTTAAAAGCATATAGTCAAATATGGTGCAAAAGCTAGGTTTTGTGAAAGAAAGTTTTTCCAAAACTTAAGGCAAAATAATAATATATCTGCATTTTTTTTTTAATTCCAGTGGACATAGTTTTTTAATTGCACAAAAATAATACACTCCACTAGTGTTTTGTATATTGCTGTGCTGGGCTAATATATGAGAGCCTGAGAAGAAAATAGATGGGATCTGGTTGTAAGCAAGTTAAACTGACTAGTCTTTCACTTTACAAACTGAGAGATTCAAGAAAACTAAACAAGTACGAATAGTGAAAAACTTTCTTTAACTTTTAATGATCTAAGGCACTGATCCTACAATGATGGGCAATCCCCATCGTGGGTGGCCCCTCAAGTTTGTATTTACACACTTCAGTGTGAGAGAACCTTGCAGAAATTTGTTTCTGTTCTTTTTGCCACACCAAATTCAAATCATTTTGGCACCTTGGCCAGAAGCACAAAACAGTCTCTTGCATAATTCTTTAACTTTGCTACTGGAAATAATACTATTCAAATACATATTTTTATATGCCGAATGACAGGTCTCCTTTCTTCCTTTGGAAAGTGGACTGACTAAGACACTTAGTTAGTGAACACATCAGTAATATCACATGATGGGGCAAAAATATGTAGTAGAGCTTCTATCATAATATTTATTTGTAAGTCTTTGGACGTTTGCTTTTTCCTTCTCTTCCTCCTCTCTGTTATTCTGTATCTCAGTCTGGCCTTTGTACTTGTACAGTTGTTTGCACCTTTGTAAAATGGATACAGTGTTATTTTTCTAATTTAGTGACATTTTGCTTTCCCCTCACAACAAGAAAATGAAGAATCAGGAAGAATTCTTTACATTAACCCTTAATTTTTATTTATATATTGATGATATTCAACTATAAATATCTTGACTCCATGTCTTTGCCTTTAATTTTTTTTGCAATGTTATACGGAGATATATGCTTTACACCTGCACAGAAATATAATAGTGTAACTACAAGTGAACAAAAGAACAAAATCAAAACAGACTGTAACTGATAATGATTTGCTAAGATTAAGAGTGTTGAGTACTAGTAACGTTATAGGAATAAAGTGAGTAAAATAGGTGTTGATGTTATATATATTTTTTATTTGTTGCCTGTGTTAAGTCCAGTGGTAAAAAGAAACTTAGCAAAGCTGAACGGATCAGAATACAGAAAGAAGAAGAAGAGAGAAGATTGAAAGAAGAAGGTACAGTGCATTTCACATAGCTGGAACTTGATTCTACCAGAGGACTAATTAAGTAGGATGTAGCCTCTCAAATATAATGCCCAATAATATCGAAATGCTATTTCTTCTGAGTAGAGTTATTCACTTGTTAGTTCTCTGTTTTTAGGCCTGACTTCTATGCTTTGGAGGTTCCTGAAAGGTTGTTTTGGAGGATCTTACCTATCCTCAATGTTTCCAACTTCCTGTTCCATTTTTCTATTCCCTCCCCTCCCCAGTGGCTGGGAATTAAAAGAAAGGATGAGGAATTGTTAATTTTATCTCTGTGTCTTCCTGTTATGAGTCCAGCAAAGTCAGCAGCAAGATTGAGAGAACTCAGATTTTCTCCTCTCTATACCTGGTGATCAACAGAAAAGAGATACTTAATGCCTAGGAGTTTTTCAGAGTAGACTAGCAGAACACATTGGTTTTGAGTGTAATAGAGTCTTCATTCATGCGTTCAGGTAATAGCAGGCAACATAGCCCCATTTAAATAGGCTAGGCTTGCAAACAGGAACTGATTAAAGATACATAGTATAGGCCTGTACTAAGACCCCAGCTCCTACAGTCAATCTCAGCTTTTATTTTTTTTAAAAAAGGTATAGACAGATGTATTGCTATCAAAGGGTCTTGGCTGACATTAATTTAATTGCATGATAGCATCTGAAGAATTGTATCCCAGATCCCAAAAATCCTGAGTCCTGCTATGCCAGACATTCAAGATCCCATCATCGTGCATCTGCTGGAGCGTGCAGCTGGCTTGTATTTATGCCAGGGTGTGGGGAGCTGAGAATTGAGGAGCTCCCCAGTCCCCAGCTCCCCTTACCATGGAGCTGTCAATGTCAGGTGTGCAGCTGGCTGTACACACCCATGGTGCAGGGAGCTAGGGACACACGAGATCCATGACACATGTTCATATTAAAGTGCAGTGCAAACCAGCCACAAAGATATTCCACATCAAATTAAGATGTTCCCCATGGAATATGAAACATCTTTGTGGCTTGTTTGCTGTTTTTAATTGCATGATGAATTTGCTGACTTGTGTGGCATGTTACAGTTTATTGCACAATGAAAATGTTCATTCCATGATAAATCTGGTAGCAGCCAAAGGGTATTGATATAAACTGTTGTTCTGCAACTGTCATGTCTGCATGATTTTGTAACAATACAGGTGTAGCAAAACCTATCTCGGCATCAAAGTTAGGATTATTTAGCACATTTGTATTGCTACAGGATCATGCAGATGTAATAGTTACAGCATAACAAGCTGCTGAATACTGTAGCTGCAGCTCCCTCTCCCCTTATAAAAGAGGTAACATTTATTTTGTCCATACCCAAAACCAAGCAAACAAAAAAACCCCGTATTGTACAGTCCTTCTGAAAGAAAATCTTGAAATACATTACATTAGATAAACTTCGATTATACCTGGAGAGAACCTGAGACAACAGTTATGGGCGCATCTACATGTGTCGTTTAATGCACAGTAGCCTTTTAAAAAAATCATGCTATTACACTAATGCACAATAAAATAGGCTACTGCGCATTAAGCATCACCTAAAAAGCATGTGTTTGTGCTACTGCACATTAGGGCAGCCTAATGTGCATTGATGTAGTACTTCATGCTGGAGGTACTAAATTTAATGTGCATTAATGCATGTGTAGATGTGCCCTGTGTGATATAACAACTACTTAAGCACTGAAACAGGTATTAGCTGGAGGGATGTGCTATCATCCCTCTGTCTCTCCACCCCTCAGCAAGCAAAGTATAGGATATGTAGATGAGAGGAAAAGAAAGAACAAAGCAAGGCCAAGCCTTCCAACCAAATGTGATGTGGTTGTGGAAATAAGCACTGGATGCTATTTTGCAGCCATTGGACAAATGATGGGAAAAAAAGGGATTTCTGCTTTTGTCCCAGATGCTCCTGAGGGAAAGACGCTTTGCAAACCAGCCACAAAGATATTCCACATCAAATTAAGATGTTCCCCATGGAATATGAAACATCTTTGTGGCTTGTTTGCTGTTTTTAATTGCATGATGAATTTGCTGACTTGTGTGGCATGTTACAGTTTATTGCACAATGAAAATGTTCATTCCATGATAAATCTGGTAGCAGCCAAAGGGTATTGATATAAACTGTTGTTCTGCAACTGTCATGTCTGCATGATTTTGTAACAATACAGGTGTAGCAAAACCTATCTCGGCATCAAAGTTAGGATTATTTAGCACATTTGTATTGCTACAGGATCATGCAGATGTAATAGTTACAGCATAACAAGCTGCTGAATACTGTAGCTGCAGCTCCCTCTCCCCTTATAAAAGAGGTAACATTTATTTTGTCCATACCCAAAACCAAGCAAACAAAAAAACCCCGTATTGTACAGTCCTTCTGAAAGAAAATCTTGAAATACATTACATTAGATAAACTTCGATTATACCTGGAGAGAACCTGAGACAACAGTTATGGGCGCATCTACATGTGTCGTTTAATGCACAGTAGCCTTTTAAAAAAATCATGCTATTACACTAATGCACAATAAAATAGGCTACTGCGCATTAAGCATCACCTAAAAAGCATGTGTTTGTGCTACTGCACATTAGGGCAGCCTAATGTGCATTGATGTAGTACTTCATGCTGGAGGTACTAAATTTAATGTGCATTAATGCATGTGTAGATGTGCCCTGTGTGATATAACAACTACTTAAGCACTGAAACAGGTATTAGCTGGAGGGATGTGCTATCATCCCTCTGTCTCTCCACCCCTCAGCAAGCAAAGTATAGGATATGTAGATGAGAGGAAAAGAAAGAACAAAGCAAGGCCAAGCCTTCCAACCAAATGTGATGTGGTTGTGGAAATAAGCACTGGATGCTATTTTGCAGCCATTGGACAAATGATGGGAAAAAAAGGGATTTCTGCTTTTGTCCCAGATGCTCCTGAGGGAAA
>NW_005842236.1:177851-188791 GCF_000455745.1 Alligator sinensis
GCTTACTGCTTCTTGTTTCCTGGAGTTGGGATGATACTACTTCAAGAAGGAGTAGGGCCATGCAGAGACCTGTACTTTAAGGTTGTGGATTGACTTAATCTGGCTCTATTTATAAACTTTAAGGATTGAATCCTAAAGAGAAAATATAAATTTAGCTCTTACTATAATTGGTTATTTGATATGCAAGTATTCATTTACTAGCTAATATCTTTAAAATAATGCACCTATTTTTATTCAGCTATATTGCTGATAACCAATTTATCATTTTTCAGAGGAAGCCCGTTTGCGAGGTGAACAAGAAGAAGCAGAAAGATTCGAAAAGGAGAGACTTGAACAAGAGAAGAGGGAAAAACTTGAAGCAAAAGTTAGTTTAAAGCCATCTTAGTAAATAACTCTTGAAAACAGTTACTACGTTTCTTTATATTATGTTTTAAAAGTTGGCTAATCCATTATAAGAAAATAGAGATTTTTCCTCATCTCCTTCATTATGGAGCTAATATGGGAGACTTTTCAGTATTTTTGAATCAGCATTAAGTACCAAAATTCTAATTAGGGGTGCACCAATACCGATTTTTGGGGCTGATACTGATAGCCAATTTTTAAGGAGGCATATTGGCCAATACCAATCCCAATCCGATCCGATTTGCAGCCCGGCAGCGTTCAGAGTAGTGTCTAGCTGGTAGGACTGTTGTGGTAGAAGGGGAGAAGGAAAGGAAGGGACATGTGGGGTGCATGTCCATGGATCTACATGGGGCGGGCTGCTGCTACAGTTTGGGGCCAGGGCTGTGCTGGGCTCTTTCCAGTGGGGGCTGGGCCGGGCTGCACTTCAGGTGGGCAGTGGCGGCGCTGGGAGGGGAGCTACGGGGGGGGCTGCAGTGACCTCAAAATATGCTGCCCCCACCATGCCTCTTCCACACACCCCCACCTGGAAGAGCCTGGCACAGCCCAGACTCTAGCCCGCATTGGCAACCCGCCTCACACGCAGATCCGGGGGCACATGCCCCCCATGCCTTCCAGGGTGCGTACAGCAGCAGAAGCCGCCCTCCCCTCCCCGTGCCCCCCAGACGAGCCATGGCTCCGTCCCGCACCCTGCTTCATCCCAGCTGGGCAGCACCTGTCCCTGTTCCAGCTCCATTCCCTCCCTCACTGTGGGGGCCTTGATCTCCCCCCCACCACCGTTTTTCTCCCCTCTCCCCTTCCACAACAGACTTACCAGCTGGACACAGCTCTCCATGCTACCGGCTGTGCTCCTTGCAGCGTACGTGCTGTACTGCAGCTGTATTCATGCACGGGGCATTTATCAGCCACATCGGGCAAAAAAGCTGATTTCCGATACAGTCAATTTTCTTTACATCGGTGCTGATCTGATGCATCAGTGCACCTCTAATTCTAATGATTATGTATGTTTCCTTTTTTACTTGATTCCAAGACAAGCTATTCCTTCCCTAGTCAACATAGGAAAACCAAGCCTTAACTTAGAATTGGGTGTACCTACACATGCATTTAATGAGCATTAAGCTAATGGACATTAAGAGATTTTTGGCAGGTGTTTACACATGCAGGGACTTGGCGCTAAACATAGTGTACTTGGCACAAAAGTTAGTGCCAAGTCTCTGCAGCCCTGCCATGTGCCCCTAGTGGCTGGGCAGACCTAGCACTAAAGTTAGCGCCAGGTCATGTCTACACACGCACCTCATTTGCTTTAGCCTAATTTCACCATTTTTAATTAGCATTAAGGATGCACACGTGTAAACACGTGCCCTTAATGCACATTAAATTAAGCTAATGGGCATTAATGTGTCTTGTGTAGATGCACCCATAGAATATCAAACTGCTCCAGTTGTGAGTTGTGAGGAGCAGATGTTCAGGGACCCCAGACTCCAGCTCAGCTGGAGACAGCATCAGCAGTGCATACGGTTCCTTCTTCCAACATCTGCTTCTTGCTCATCTCTTCTCCTCCCCCTCACCACCATCTCTCTCATTGGCAGATACTGGAAGGAGCAGATACTGGAAGGAGGAACCTGCACACCACTAATGAAGTCCCCAGCCAGGCTGAGGTGGAGGTGGGGGCACTTTAATTAGAGTGTCACTGAGAGCCGCTTTAATTAAAATGCCCACAGCATCATGTGTCTTCAGCATTCCACACTTCAAAATGGTGGTGGGGGCACTTTAACTAAAGCTCGTTCGATAAGCTTTAGTTAAAGAGCCCCTGTCACTATTTTGAAACACGGGAACACTGAATACACATGATGCGGAGGCTGCTGAAGCATGCTCCAGCAGACTCACAGCAGACTTATTTAATCAAGTCTGCTGCAATGCTAATTAGCACGTGTCAGAGGAGACATCAGTCATGTATAGCAAGTGCCCCTTGTACTCCCACAGCTCCCAGCTGAACTGATCTGACCATGGGCAACTGGTGCTACTTTCAAATGGGGGGGGGGGGGGGTGCCCCCCCCCCCCCCCCCCCCAGCAATCAGTTATTGACCGGGGGATCCCTCCGTGGCCAATCTCACCAAGGGGGGTGGTTTCCCCACGACAAATCATGCCAAGCAGGAAGCGGCCGCAGCTGCGGCACTCCCGAAAGTGACCACAGCGCTTCCAGAAGTGGCTGCAGTGCTTCATCCGGCACTCCCACTCCCTGGCCAGCGCTCGCGGGGGGGAACACCTGCGTTCCTGCCTGCCCCCCATCCGTTTCCTAAATGGAGAGCACTGCCTTTCGGGGGGTGCACCAGAGCTCTCAGGAGGTGCACATGCACTCCCTACACATTGCCACTGGATCTGGCTGCCGGCTGACAGATTTGTAGAATGGGGGAGCTCTCAGAGCCATTCCTGACCAGCTCCTGCCTTGTGCTGTAAGAAGCAGCTGTGGCAGTATGCAGGTTCCTCCTTCCAGCTTGTTCCTGGTCAGCTGGGGATATAGCATGGAGCTGGACAGGGAGGGAAGAACCTGTGCTGTCCCCAGCCAAGCTGGATTCCTGCACAGCCACTCCCAACAGCTCTCAGCTAGAGTGGTCTGCAGGCAGGGGGGAGCTCAAGAACCACTTCTGCCCTGCTCCTGCTCCTGCTCCTGCTCCTGCTCTGCACTGCGGGGAGCAGCTATGTGAACATCCCATCTTGGCTGAGGACAGCAGTAGTGGCATGCAGATTTCTTCTAGTCACTTGTCCCTGACAGAGAGGGATTGGGGAGGAGAGCTAGGCAGGGAGCAGATGCTGGAAGGAGGAAACTTTGAGGTGCTGATACTGTCCTTGGCTGAGCTGGGCTCCCTGCAACCAGATCAGCTGGGGACAGCAGCAGGAGAGGGCAAGCTGTAGGTCGTGGAAGGCATTCAGTTTCTCTTATGCTTGAGGCAAGTGGTGGAGAAACAGCTGGTGGGGGGGGGAGTGTAACTGATGGGGGGTTGGTCCCAGGGGGGCAGGCACCAGGGGGTATGGAACAGAGAACAGGCCACCTTCCTCTCAAGTTGTTTGCCTCCCTGCCACTTCCTCCATTGATTCTGCTTTCCCCACTGCAGTAAGGAGGATGAATTTAAGAGAACCCCACAATAATCAAATTCCATACATGGAAAATTAGAACAAATCTATAATTTTCCATGCATGGAATCTCATTATTGGGAGGGTCTTCTTAAATTTGAAGTTATCTTGCATTTGGATAAATACAGTACTCTAAACAAGGCAATGAGTTAGGTTGGTGATTAAATATCAGAGTTTTATGGAAAATGAAGGATAGTGTGGAAAGTGTGTGGCAGGAGTGGCCTCCTGTGATCCAGCAGGACAGTGTGGCAGGAGCAGCCTCCTGTGATCTGGCAGGCCAATCAAGGGCCCCGCACTCTGCTGAACTTGCACACTGGTGGCTATAAAGGTGCTACCAACTCCCCAGTAGCAGAAAACCTCCTGTGCTGCTCCAGGACTGTGTGATGCCACTACTTTTCTGTTCTCTTCACTGCCAGAACTGGAGCTGGAGCCATGGCAGGAGTGAGGTGAAGGGACAGAGGCATAGTACTGGCCGTTATGCCTCAGACAAAACTGGTATACCAGGGGTGGGCAAAATACAGCCCGCCAGGCCATTCTATCCAGCCTGCGGGGCCCTTAAATTTTCTTTTTTTTAATTAATATTTAACTGTCCCTGGCTCCTGTCAAAAATGACAGGAGACAGGGGCAGAAGGACCCAGGGGAACCCACGTCAGGCCCCTGGAACAGGAGGGTTTGCCTGCCCCCGCCCCCCCGGCCAGAAGCCTCTGCCTAGCAGAGGCTTCTGGCCTGGGACCATGGGGCTGCTCGTGCCTGTGTCATAGTGGGAAATTCAGGTAAGAGCGGGGGAACAGGGAGGCAGGGGAGGACCACAGGTAATCACCCCAGTTCTCAGGCTGGGCCGGCTCCTGCTGAGTCCCACAGTCTGGTTACGTAGCCAGGAGCGAGTGGGCGTACGGGAGCGAGCAACAGCCGGGATCCTTTTGCCCAGACAAGGGAATGCAGGGCATGCGGGTTCAGGGCTGTGCACACTGGTCCTCGCCTGACCACGGGGCTGGGGTGGGGGGCTAGGAGCGAGTGGGCACATGAGAGCCAGCACCAGTGTTCCATGGCAGCTCCCCTCTCTCCCTGCTGGCACAGCTCAGCCCAGCTCCATAGAGCCCAGCCAACCGCACTCCAGGCTTCTGGCACCCCGTTCTAGGCCCCACTGGCCCTGGGGCACTGCCAGGTTGTCGCTGGCTCCCGCACACTTGCTCGCTCCCAGCTCCCCAGCCCCACGGTACAGGCAGGGACCAGCACATGCATTCCTTACCCCACATACTCCGCGCTTGCCCATTTGGACGAAAGGATTGGGCCCCGGGCCATGTGGGTGGCCGCCTCTTTGGCAGCCTGGCCTGGAGCCGGGTTGTCATGGAGATTTGCATCGGGCCCGTGGCCATGTTTGCATTACAGCAGCTTCTGTTGCCACCAGGAGGCCAGGGACTGCCAGGGAAGGGCCTGTCCTACCCTGGTGGCAGTGCAGGGGGAACCCAGAGCCACTGGGGGCGGTGGGGACATGACACGGTAAGCACAGGGAGGCAGTGTGGAAGTTCAATTGCATGCCTGAAGCTTGGGGCGGTAATGCTCCCAGCTGCAGGTACCCAGCCTGGGGTACAGGAAGCCCAGGGAGGCCACAAGAGCTTCCAGAGCAGAAAAGCGGCCATGGACCTGATCTGACTCCTGGTGCAGCCTCCCTATCTGTCCCAGGGCTGGGGGGTGAGCTGTCAGTGGGCCTCTGGCGCCCTGCAGGGCAGGGGTGGGTGGGCCTTCCCTCTGGGGTGGCAGTGCTCACTGGGGCCACCCATGGGGAGGGCAGCTGGGCTGTTGCTGCCCCAAGTCTCAGGTACGCAATGTGACTTCCACACTGCCTCCCCACGCTTCCCATGCCCCGGGCCACATCCCTGCCTGCTTGTGCCATCCCGAGCAGCTCCAGGCACCCCCTGCGCTTCCCCTTGGGCCTGACATGCCTTTCCCCGGTGGCCCGGTGGCCCGCTGGCAGCTCACTCTCTGGTCCCAGGACTTGCAGGGAAGCTCCTCCAGGAGTAAGATTAGCCCTGCAGATGCTTTTGCGTTCTGGAGGCTGCTGTGGCTGCCAGGAACCCGGAAGCCATCCAGGAAGGGCCTGGCCAGCCCAGGGGACATCACAGGGGTGCAAGCAAGGCCACTGGGGGCAGCAGAAGTCAGTGGGGACCCAACACAGGGCACTGGAAGTGCAGGGAGGCTCCCCCAAAGTTGGATCTGAGTGGCTGCACCGGCGTGCTCAGGCTCTGGGCTACTGCAGAGCAGGGGTGGGTGCTGAAGGGTTCAGTGGGGAGTGCATAGGGTGCTCCCATGCACACTCCATATACCCTCAAACCCTTCTTGCAAACTCCACAGCCACACCCTCCTCCACACAAAATCATACATCCCACAAATACCATACACACACACACACACACACACCCCCCCATAGCTCCCCACAAACCCCACACTCACCTACCCACCCATACCCCCTGACACCCCTGCACACCACCCACACTATACAAGAGTAAGACTGCATTTTGAGCTATTATGTAATCACTTCTATATATACAGCACAAACACACAAATCAGGACAAAAATATATTTTTTAAATTGTATTAAAATATATTATTATAGGTATGTGACTTTTAGTACATCATTTGTTTTTTTCCCAGTTCTAAGATAGCAAACCCTCTTCCCCAAAGGAGTACTTCCAGGGGCAAGGGGAGGGACTTCTGGTGGCAAAGGTTTGAGGTTACGGGCGGGAAGGAAGAGGAGAGGGGGAAGTGTAAATGGTAAGGTCAGACAGGTACCTGGTGAATCAGATGTCAGGCAGGATGTAATGTGTCATAAATCCAATGTCTATACTGAGTCAATGATTTTTTTATCCAGTAGATGTATGAGGTGAAGTCCATAGGCTTGTCTACGAAACATGCTTTGTAAGTTCCCTTCCTCTCCTCCCCTCCTTTTCTACCCTTTGTCTTCCTTATTTCCAGCTATTTACTTTTTTCACAGACTGCCTCTTTTCTACCTTGGAGAAATCATCTACAGTAGAGTCTCCCTTACTTACCTTTGGCATTTTTCCCCCCTCGTTTCTCTCTCTCCCTTCCCTTCTCTACCTATTGATTTCCCAATTTCCACGTATTTACATTCTCACTGACATCTTCCATTCCTTGGAGATCTCAGAACAACAGAGATTCCATATGCCTGAAGAAGGGCGCTTGTGCCCAAAAGCTTGCAAAGAACTTTTTTCCAACTACTCAATTGGTCAAATAAAAGATATCACATCTACTGAAATAAGCTTGCCTTACATTTTTCATGGTTTTCTACAGTTCCAGTTATATTTTCAGTTGGATATATGTTGCCTGTAGTCTCTTGAACTGTAGTTGGTACTGTTCAGTACTATTAAGGTGTGTTATGGATTCTAGAATTAGCTGCATTTTATGGCAGGTTCATAGGTTTATGTATATATGTGTGTGGGTACGCATGTGCATGATCCTGTTGTAGAAAGATTTATTGGAATGAATTTAAGATGACTGCAGTTCCAAAATTTAAAACTCTGTTAGGTAAATCACCCCAAACAGGTGTTGATAGAAATTGTTACATATTCTATATATGGCACATTTGTCAGAAAAAAAAGAATAGAACATTTTAGTAATTTAACATTCTTTACTTTACTGGTGTTTATTAAACTGTAAACCCAATTAGGTAAGACTTTAAGGAAAATAACAAGATTATTTTAAATGTGAACAACAGTTGATTGAAAGATTGAAATAAGCTTTGGAGTTTTTACCACAAAATAATTATAAAAATAAAACTAAGTTAATACGGTAACAGGATCAAGAACGGAGAGGGTCTGAACTTACAGAACTCCATGCACTAGAAGAGAGCTTTTTGTCTGCAGTGCAATGGAAAGAGGAATATAGAGCATATGCAAAGGTAAGCTTGTTTCTTAACATATTTGCATAGAACAGTGGTGCCCTACCTTTTTGCCTAGCAGGCTTGATGGCCAGTGCCCGGTCCATCCATGGGCCAGATTTGGCTGGTATGCCCCACCAGTGACCAGGACAGGTGCAGTTCTGGCTGTCCAGAGGTAGGTGGGAGGCAGCCCAGCCCCAGTCCAGCTGTGTGGGGAGAAGAGGACATGGCCCAGCCACAATTCCGTCCTGTGGGGAAAAGGGTGTGTGGCTTTGCCCTGATTCAGCAGCACAGGAGAAAGGGGACATGGCTTGGACCCAACCCAACCCCATTGGGGGTGGCCTGGCCTTGATTCAGCCATGCAGGGGCAAGGGGACTTGGCCCAACCCTGATCTCACTGTGTAGGGGGAGAGGGTGTGGGATTTTGGTAGTGGGGTAAGATGGCTATAAATGGCCACTGCTTCACCACCAAATTTTCTGACCCATGAGGAGCCCTGCAAGCCAGATACAATGGGTCTGTGGGCCGCATTAGACCTGTGGGCCAAGAGTTGAGTACCCAGGACTTAGTCACAGAATATAGATGTGGGAAAGGTTTTTATAGTGTCTAACTCTTGTCTCATTAACTGCAAGATTGTTTCCTTATTTCTAGTGCTTTGTTCATTTTAATTCAAAATATCTCAAGGAAAACCACCATAGTTCTAATTAAAACACTTCTGTAGAATTTCAGGCAGTTGGTAACACCTGTTCAAGGGCCTCAGACTAAACAGCCTGCTAGTCAGGCTTTTGATGTATATTGGCAGAATTATGTGAAAAAAACAGTGCAGATTTGAAAGGGATGCTATTGAGACACAGAAGTTACATTAAAATGCAATTGAAAGAGTATAACAAATCATGTGGAATAAAAAAAAAGATTATTTGATTTATACCTGAAGCAAGCATTATATACTCAGGAAATTCAGTGTTAATCAGCCAGTAGAGCCTTTATTTTACCTTGTAGTGACATCATGCAATACACATATTGTTATGACTAAGTCATGTTAGTATTTGTTCTCCCAAATTAAATTAAACTGACCTGACAAATTTAAAATGTTTGCATCTATTTTTTTTCCTTTTAAAATTCTCTCTAGTGGGAACACTACATTGGTTGTGATGGGAGTCCTGATCCAGCTGTGCCTCAAGAAATAAATACTTTTATGAGCTTGTGGCGAGAAGATCAAAATGAGGATATTGAGTTTGTGATTGAGAAGGGAAACAAAGTACTAAATGTAAGGATCAAAATAATATTCTTAGGTGTGTGAAATAAATGCTCTATGTATCTCTGCATAGCCATTTGGCTGTAATTGGCTATTCCTGAACTTTCACTACTTTTTTGTGCCATTCTCCCTGTTGTGTGTTGTTTTTACTTTCCTAATTTATCAATTCTATGGTACCCAAACATTCAACATGTTTCCTTTTAGGAACATATAGGTAATGTTTAGAGATGTATTCAATCAAAAGTCTGAATCCAAATAGCTTTTCCCCGTATTTGTGAAAATTTGCATCAGGATCCAGTTTATGTACATTGCAATGCATGTATAAACCCCAAAGAACCACATAGATTCATAGACTGTAAGGCTGGAAGGGACCTCAGACGATCATTGGTTCCAGTTCCCTGCACCAAGCAGAAAAGATAACTGAGGGTCAGGTGACCGCAGCAAGGTGACTGTGTAGTCTCCTATTGAAGATTTCCAGGGTAGGTGATTACACCAACTCTGGAGGGAGCTTATTCCACAGTTTGGCCAACTTGACTTTGAAAAAGTTTTTCTTAATGTTGAGCCTGAATCGATCTTCCAGAAGTTTGTAGCCATTAGTCCTGGTTTTCCCCTTGGGTGCCCTGGTGAACAGTTGCTCAACAAGTCCTTGATTTACTCTCATAGTGTAGTGGTAAGCTGCTACCAGGTCCCCTATCAGCCTTCTTTTCCTCAGGCTGAAGAGTCCTAGATCTCTCAGCCTTTCCTCGTATGGCTTGCCTTTTAAGACTCTAATCATACGTGTGGCTCTTCTTTGGACTCTCTCAAGCTTGTCCACGTCCTTGTTAAAGTGTGGTGCCTAGAACTGGACACAGTACTCCAGCTGCGGTCTCACCAGTGTTGAGCAGAGCGGAAGAATCACCTCGGTTTTGTTGGAGATGCATCAATTGATGCATGCCAAAGTATTATTTGCCCTACTGGCTACAGCATTACACTGCCCACCCCTATTCATACTGTGGTCTATTAATACCCTCAGGTCCCTTTCATTCATGGTGCTAGTCAGTTTGGTGCCACCAGGGCTGTAGGTGCGTTGGGGGTTGCTCATCCCGAGGTGGAGCACTTTACATGTCTCGACATATGATATCTGAAAGCAGAGTGCAAGCATGCTCCACATTACTCCTTTAAAAGGAATTGTAAGGAAATAAACCACTGGTTTGACCTGAAAGCTAATGTAGAAAATTTAACCTCCTTCAGTTAATCGACAAGTTGGATTTTCTGTTATTGGACACTCCACTGAATGAACTACCTGAAAAAAATGTAATTCAATATCAGGAATCGATTTTGGATTTGCAGAGTCTTCTTCATCAGAAATACGATGAAGCAACAGGAAACCTGCTTAAAGTAAGCAAGCTAGCTAAGCTTTATATTTTGGTTGTTATGTTAATCATGACTTGCAATTTTGTACATTGGAATAATTTGAACAAGTGGAAAGTATTTTTTGTTGTTGTTTGTTTTATTTTTGGACTGTGATGCGGATTAGTATATAAGTGTCCCCCCGTAAATGTGTCCAGGATGTTTATAAAGACCGAACACACTCAAAGTATCTTAAACTGGAATTTTAAAATGAACCTAAGGGAGTTGGTTCGACTTCTACTAAATTTCATTAGGATTTGGAATGTGAAGCAGTTAAGAGCCCTATGAAAGCCCTAGCTTTCTTTAATTTGTCCCTGTGATTTATATTAGGAGCAACCACTGATTATACAAAAAAGTTGTAATTCCACAAAATTGTCAGCTACATTAAACCCCAAAATAATTAAGGCCAAAGATTTTCTGCACAATAGAAACTGAATGCACTTATATTTGGAAAATATAAATACTAGCATTTTCTTCAATTAAATAATACATATACAGCAATTGTGTTGTAACTTTTGATTCAACCTCAGAAGTTTAAATGATTTGACTCTGATTCACTGCATAATTAGAACAGCAGCACTGAATCATTGGGTGCATCTACACAAGACGTTTACTGTGGAGCTGCCTAATTAGCTCCTCAGTAAAGTCTCAATGTCTACACGTGTGCCCCAAGTAGTTGCAGTAAATTAATAAACGTCGCTGTAGGTTAGTGCTTGTAAACACTGGGTGTGTGTAGATGAAACGGGGGCCCTAAATTGAAGCGGTGGGTTTTTAAAAACACTGCTTCAATTAAGAGCAAAGTAAACCCCTATGTCATGTACACCAATGTCTTACCTGCCTCTCCTGCAGTGGGGAGGGGAGGGCAAGCTGACG
>NW_005842236.1:188856-191671 GCF_000455745.1 Alligator sinensis
CCCCCCCCCCCCCCGCAGGCAACACCCACCTGCAGGCACCCAGCTCTGGTGGTCCCAAGGGACACTGCAGCCACGGAGGGAAGGACTGGTTCACCATGCTGCTCATGGAGGCAGGCAGTCTCCAGGGGGAAGAAAAAAAAGATCAGGCTTGCCATTGTTTCTTGTTTTTTCAGTGGAGCCTGCCTTCCCAGGCTGCCTACTCAGGCTGTCTGCAAAGTCCTCAAGCTTCATGGAGCCCACTGCTTCGCTCCACAGCTGTAGGGAAGCAAACTAAAACTCCTTGGAGCTGTTTTAGTTTGCTGCACCTCAAAGACATTTAAGGCGCATTACACCGCCGAATGTGCTACAGTGGCTGGAATTAATGTGCAATACGCTGCTGACACATGCAAACACCAACACCATTAAAGCGGTGCAAAAGCATTTCACTTGCTTTAAAGTGTCATGCAAACGTTTTGTCTACACACACCCACAAGTACTATCCTATGGTGGCATTATTTAGTGGACCGCAACATGTGTAGATACCAACAGGGCTGCCCAGGATACAAGCGTGCTTCAGTGTGGGAACTGCTTGCTGGCTCCCACCTGGGAGCACCCTCGTGCCCCAGTCAGCCCCTGTGCAGCACATTGAGCTGGATCAGACAGGTCCCCACCAGCCCCAGGCTGCATGGGGAACCCCTGTTGGATGCAGGGTGTCTCCCCATGTGCACAGGGCAGGATAGCTCTGCAGCAGTTGTCTCCTTGCCCTGTGCATATCAGGACCACTCCTGATGTATACGGGGCCAGGAGACAGCTGCTTTTGCAGCCAGCAGAGCTTTCCTGGCTCCATGCATATGGGAACCGGCCCCATGCTTTCTGCCAGCCCCCAGGCTAGCACCGAGGGCAAGTCAGGAGCTCCCCTGGCTGCTGCAGTGGGGCCAAGCAGGGCAGGAGCAACCCTGTACCAGTGGCTACTCCCATTGTGAGCAAATCTGCTTCCAAGAAGGAGCATGTGTAGATATGCTCCCAGGTAGGCTTACTGCACTGTATTTTTACTGCACAGTAAGCGTACTTTGAATTAATCGCACATGTAGATGCACCCTGCAGTTTCTTTCTTTCTCTTAAAGTTCTGCCCCCTTTTGATCCGGAAATCTCTTACTGCTTATGCAAGCTTGGAAAGATATCTTTCTAAATGTCTTTGTGTGTTAAGAGGCAAGGATTTCTTATGGTGTTCTTTTATTGGACCAATAGTAGATTTAGACAAGAGTTTGAATGCAAGTCAGACTGTCAGGTGTTATTAAAGTACTCTCTGTGTTACCAAAGTAACATGCAATCTCTTGTGGACAAAGTAACTTTTAACTGCTTGGAAAGGAAGGAGCTATTGGAGGAGTATGTATCAGCTGTTGTGCTGTAACTGTAATTCAGTTGATCAAAATCACTGTAAATATAATCCTGAATGAAACAGTGTTGATTGCAGTGGTTTTGCTACACTAGGATCACTACAGGAACATGCAGAGTTAACAGTTACATTGTGCGGTTACCGATCAACCGCATGCTTTAGTTAACAAGACAGGACTTGGTACCAAGTAATGCAGTTGTTCAGCATTTTGTATTTGCAGTTCACAATTACTGGAGGTTTGGGCCTCATGATCTAATAGAAGCCATATGCATTCTTGCAGCTGTGCAGGGATTGACTGATTTCATTGGGACTCTGGGTGGTCATCTGGGTCTGCCTGTACCTATTTGATTAAGTGATAGATTAGGCAGAAGAGGGCAGAGTTGCACTTTTTATACTAGGGGTGGGCGAAATCCAGCCCATGGGCTGGATTTGGCCCACCAGAGGATTTTATCTGGTCTGCCTGGCCCAGGTGCAAGAGGCAGCCTGGGCCATGGTGCCTGCGGCCAGTCCTGCTGTCTCTGGGTGCACAGTGGGGCTGGGGTGGTGCGGCGGCTGGACTTAGCTTCCCAGCAGCCCTGGTGGCAGCAGCTTCTTCTGGCTGCTACTGCCAGTGTTTCTGCCGCTGTCAGACCTTGCCCTGCACCCACCAGACAGAGTGGGCAGACAGGGTCTCCATGGAGACTGGCCTGAGCCCCCCATGGGCAGGGTGTGCTTGGCTGTGCAGATGGGATGAGGCTGCTCGCAGGGTGGGAGCAGTGGCCAGGAGAGGGACAGATGGGCAGGAGGGACTGGGGCTGGAAACGCAGGATGGTGACAGCATGGGACCAGGGTCTGGGGTACAGCCATGATCTGTTCCCTACATACCCCTGCCCGCAGAACCAGCCCCCATCACAGAGGCATGCAGGGAGCAGATTGTGGCTTTGTCCCAGATCCTCGGCCCCAGCCCCGCGCTTTCACTGCTCTGCAGTCCCAGCTCTGACCCCACCCACCCGTCCCACTTCCAGATGCCACTCCCTGCTCATGCATGGCCCCATCCCATCCATTCAGCCAAGCATGCCCTGCCCATGGGGTGCTGGGACGGTCTCCATGGAGACCCTGCCTGCCCACTCCATCCAGTGCTTCTGGCAGTGGGTGCAGAGTGGATGGGCCTGGGCCAGATGGAATCAATTGTCCCTCCACCCAGCCACACCAGGATGGGTCAGCACCCCTCCCTGCTGCCATGCTGGGTCAGCACTGCCCCCACCCAGCCTGCAACAGCTCACCCAATCTGCCTAAGTGGCCCTCCAGCCCAAATAATTGCCCACCTCTATCTTACACTAATTCAGAGATGCATGAGCTTTTGTAAGCAACAGCTTACTTTATCAGATGATATGATGGACTTGCAGGGTAGCAGGTGTTCAAATAGAAAAAGTGATTAAAGGATAAGGAAGGAGAGAGGGA
>NW_005842236.1:191681-206525 GCF_000455745.1 Alligator sinensis
GCTCTTTGTATCTCAGCTCTCTACAAGTCCTTTCATAGGACTGACCAAGTAAATTTATGTATCCCTGAACTAGTATAAAAGATTCAACTCTGTCCTGCCTTCATCCTGACTTCAGAGTAATACAGCTAACTACTTCTCTCTGCTTATATGATAGATTAGTTCAGATGTCATTTCATAAAGGAACAGAAAGAATCACACTTGAGTTATGTAAGTAATTAACAGAGGGTGAAATTTGCAGATGTTACAGTGCAATATGCAACTAGAAATTTCCTTCTAGTGCAGTTGAGTGCGATTGCAAACATGTTGGAGGACAGGACAAGGATTCAGAATGACCCTGGTAAACTGGAAAAAATGGTCTAAAATCAATCAAATTAAATTTAGTAAGGACAAGTCCTGAACGTTGGGTGGAACAATCGAATGCACAAATACAAATTAGGGGATGACTGGCTAAGCTGCTGTACTCTAGAAAGGGACCCTAGGGTTATAGTAGACCACAATTTAATGTGAAACACTAGTGTACTCACATGGTTGCATTAACAGGAACGTCACCTGTAAATTCAGGGAAGTGATTTTTACGTGGTACTCAGCACTGAAAAAATCACTGCACTTCAAGAAAGACATAGACATATTAGAACAAAACTGATTAGAGGTTGAGGAAACGGACTTATGAAAAAAATAGTTGGAAGAATTTGGATGATTTAGTTGGCAAAACAGAAAATTAAATATCCTGCAACTTGTTGACATCCTTCCCTTGTTTTTATTTCCCACAAGCTTTTATAACCTCACTGATAGATCAGTTTGTTGGGAAAAAATTAAATTCCTCATTTTTATTTTTTCATTAAATTTCTTTCCTGGGCTTCTTCACTGAAAAAAAGAGTGAAGATTATTGCTGCTCACTCCATTTATAGTTTCGCTGGGACACTGGCTACCTCTATAGCAGGCATATTATATACAGTAGTTCAATCTTCATAACTTTTTGAAACTGGCTTGGTGGCCCAAAGTCCATTGGCTATATTTCTTAGAAAAAGCCTGGTAAACAAATGATATTTTATAACTTCCATTTAATTTTGTCTTCCTTTATGTTTCATTAATATTCTGATTGAGTCTGTCTGATTTTTGTAGAAGGCTAACACTTATGCAGATTCTGACAGTGGAAATATGGCGATGGTCATTAAAGATAAAAATGTTACTTTCTGTATTTGGGCAAATCTGAAGAAGAATCCAAGGTACAGTAGACAACTAATCTTATTTCAAATAAAGACTAATGGCCAGATTCTGACAACCTACATTCTTGCTGTGTAGCACCGAATAGTCCATAGGTACTTTAAATTGGTTAAACT
Source organism: Alligator sinensis (assembly GCF_000455745.1). NCBI lineage: Eukaryota > Metazoa > Chordata > Crocodylia > Alligatoridae > Alligator > Alligator sinensis. The sequence goes on from NW_005842236.1 coordinate 193,022, forward strand.
CACCTCCGTGTCCCTTCCATTGTGTGTAAGTTCTGTATTGGAGGATTTTAAGGGTATAGTGAATAACATTTATAAAATGGACGGATGAATTCTTGTATGAGCAAGATTGTCTCCTCAGGAAAGAGAATGGGCAGGGCATGGGACCTGTAGTTTTACAGTCTCAGGCATGGGGGAAGAAGGCCCAAGTGGGTTCACAGAATACCTTATCTGACCCAGAACTCGTTTCACTCTTTATGCCTCCTAGTCTGCTCCCCACATTTCTGCAAAGGTTGCTGGATGTGTGGTATTGTTGGTTCTCCCAGTTTGGCTGCCTTTACCTCTGTGTGTGTCTGCAGCTTGTATGTGGAAGCTGTGGAAAGGGGTTTATTGCAAGCATCAGCTACATTAACCTGTGTAGATGTTTGCCTAGTCTATTGCTTTATTTTACCCAGGAGTAAGCTATACAGGATAATTGTTGTTTGAATCTGTCCTCTTTCATTTCTGGCCACAATCCTTAAAGGCAAGCAGATCTCATAGTTTTCTTGGGAAGCTTGTGACAGTCATCCACGCTGTGAGAGCATGTGGTGATGCTCCAGTTTTGCTCCATAGACTCCACTATGCAAAGAAAATGTTGCCTGGTTTGCTATGAAACTGAACAAAATGTACTTGAATATTATTGTATTGGTTTTACTAGAGATTATTTTTTATTTAAACCCATTATTTACAGGTTCAAAAATCATACATTTTGTGAAGCTGACTATGGGTTTGACCTTCCAAAGTCCCTGGCAGTGAGTGATGTTGCTGTGCGCATCTTGCACACTCATTATGATCATGTTTCTCCACTACGTCGTATTCTTCCACTGCACCTGATGCAGGAACTCTCAAAAATCAGATCAGATTTGGTTTTGGAAGTGACAGAAGAGGAAAAGGAGAAAGAGGAAGGGGAGCAAAAGAGTGAAAAAGAAAGTGACCTGGCAAATGAAGAGGAAAACTATACACCTGGAAGAAAGGTAGGAAAAATCTAGAATGTGCAACATGCAACCAGCACTGGTGGCAGTACAGTCAGTCAAAGCCCAGCTGCAAGGTGATAGCACCTTAACACATTTTTATTGCCTGAACCTTGTAAAATTCCAATCCTGGATGTAAAAACAAGAATATCCCAGTCAAACTTTAATGCTATGGCAAGATGGAAAGTGAGAGGCCAAACCTATAAACCTTTTTTGAGCCAATTCCAGTGATGCCCCAGAGACTTTCCTGTAGTTAATATCCTTCCATCCCTTTCATTAGCCTATGTTTTCCACCTTGCAGCTACCCAAAAAGCATCTTGGCATTATTTTCTTCCTTGAAGATGCAACCTTCTCCCATTGTCTTCTTAAGGCCCTTGTTTTTAATATCTGTTGGGTTCACTTGAGAGTGGATGGCCTGAAACCTTGCAGTCTTTCATATTTGCAAGCTATTTCTTTAGTTTCTCATTTGTGAAGAGAGAATTTAGTTATTGTTTGAGTTCATATGGTGCTACAATGATGACTTCATCGATGGTTGCAACATGTGTTGGGATTTTTAGATGGAATGACTATAGAAATGCAGTTATACTTTGATTTCTACATATATATCAGCTCGTTAAACTGATTACTTGACTTTGAAAAAAATCTAGGCTGGCCAAGAAGAATTTATAATGCTAAGAGAATGTGTACCATCATGAATGACTGGTGCCTCCTGAGACTGGGGGGGCACAATTTGTGGGCGGCAGTGTTGGCAACCACCCGGCAGGGGGGTGGTGTTGCAATCGGCAACTGCTCGCAGTAGCCAGCAGTGGCGGCCAGTCTCAGTGTGGGGCACATGCTCCCCTGTGCCCCTGCTACATGTCGCCTATGTGTACCATAAATCAAAACTGAGTATTTCAGCCAGCAAAGCACTAATGCACTACAGTTTCATTCTCTACTTCCCCAAATGACGTCCTCACTCCTACAACAAGTTACATGTGGGTCTCACAGAAGGAATTTTCCCATGATACCTTCATTTTCAAGGAAGAGCTATGTCATTCTTAATTTTGCCTCTTTCACTCTAATATAAAACCATTATCTTTTGTTTTTTTAGAGTGGTATCTCATTCAAAGAAGACAGTAAAAGTGATGCTGATGAAAATGAGATGATGGGAGAGGAGCCTGATAAGAAATCCGAAAGTTTTAACACTGTTTCACAAGGTACTCAGTTAGAGCTTATCTGCAATGTTGCATAATTATGTACATTTTTAAGCTTCTTATTTTACTTGTGGCAAACATCTCAGCATATATTATGGCATAGCCCCTGACATAAACACAACAACATGTGTATGGGTATTGCTGTTTCAATTATACCAGAAAAGTTAGCATAGCAATGTTTGCTAAATGCCAAATGTACATTCAGAGACAATGTCATTGCTGAGAATTGCGTGTGCATGGAAGAGAGCTTTCTTGAGATGTTTGTTGTTTCTTGAGGCTGCTCAGGTTACAATTTTAGGTGTCTGTCTTTGGAAGGCACGGTTCTGGCCTTGCTTTTATTTTAGGCCAAGATCCAGTAAGTTACTGAAATACGCATCTGCATAACTCTAATCATATGAATGTTTCCCTACTTAAATTAGATGTTCAAATAAGGTGCATTCTTAACTACTTTGCTGAATTGGGGGTTATAATTCCAGAAACCATTACTGCTCATCAACCTTTTTCTCATATCAATCATCTGTCCCTTTTTTTGTACTGCCATGTTTTTTAGCTTAGTAAACCTACTAGCTCAGTATATCCACTAATTTACTTCTAGCACGTTCTTCTGAAACAAGACAGCAATGTATTGTGAATAGGTGTTGTGTATTATTAAGCCTGCTATCTGTTTTAAAAAACTTTCTGAGGGGTACAGATTTGACAATCAAATGACTAGGTTCATCTCTAGAGACCAGTCAGCCAAATATTTACATTGGGATTTTCAAAGGAGTTAGGCACTGGTCAGTGGAATGTGGTAATTCTATCCCCTGTACCACTTCTAAAATCTCTATCTCCCCATTTTCTAAGATCTAAGACCAGAAAAGGAATAATCATATCTGAATAGTGTTTTTCTAGTGTGAAGATGCATTTCAAGTGCCCAGTACCCTCTCTACCTTTAATTTTATTTTTGTGAGTGATACAAGAGTTTAAATTTGTTATTTTTTTTATATAAATAAAAGACTCCTGATTGTAATAGGAGAGTTTCTGTTACTGGAAATCATTTACTCTATCTCAGGACAGAAATAAATTTAATATTGATGCTAGTGACCATACTATTTAATGAACCACTTGTTAGGTTGTTAAAATGTTTTGGTTTTTAAATATTTAATATTTTATTTTGTAAGATTGCTACAGATTTATATTGTGTTAGCAAATATGGGTGGTCTTCACTACAAGACATTATCTACCATGTATAATATAGACAGCATATCATACATGAAGTTTTGAGGCCAAGAAGCCATCCAGCTACTTACAGTCATTGTGTTTGCACTTTCTAATAGCACTTTTCTTAAAGTACTTATAACTTTTTTTTAAAAGTCTGTTGCCCACACTGAAGTCTCTCACCCACAACCTCTTATTGATTTTTATTCTCTCTCCGGTTTTCAGAAGGCATGGTAGATGCTATCCCTTCTCAGCATCTGATGAAGTAAGCTTCAGTCTACAAAAGCTTATGCATTTCCAATTTAGTTAGTCTGTAAGGTGCAAATTATCCTGCCTTCTGCCTGACTTCAGACTAGCATGATTCTTTCTCTCTCCTCTCTCTGCTTTTCTCCATTCTAAAGGATCCCTTAAAGATTTGCAGAGCACCAGAAGATGGTGCTGAGATACTAGAGTGGAAAGCCATTAAAGTAGAGAGATGTATGAATATGTCTGATTTGACAGCTTGATACTTTATTTAGACCCTGCAGTAACACATGATGTTTGGCTGTTATTTAGTTCAGGTTTCAACACTGCAGGAGGAGACCAACGAAAAGGAAGAAGAGATAATTGATGAAAATATTGTTGATTTGCGACAGTTCGCACCACTGGGTGGAGTATACCATATTGATGCACTGAAGCTCCCACCTCAAGCTAAACAAGTCAAAGGCTGGATCATGGTGGAAGTAGGTTTAAAGCTAAAGCAAACTTGCCCCCAGTGAAGTTTTATTTGATCACCCGCAAAAGAGTGCAGCAGTTCCTAAGATTTGTCAGTATGGTACATGCTAGTAACTGTTATGTATGTTAAGTTTCTGTGCACTGAGATTGCAGGCCAGGTTTTCAAACTGCGCTTCTTCAGTTGCATCCGCAGAACTTTCACACCTGTTTGAGACATTAACATAATGGGTCAGTGTGTGCTCAGACAGGTGTATGTAGGTTCAGTGCTGTTAGCAGAATTAGCTCAGGTACTTTAAACGACAAGAAGAGCTTTTAAACATGATGTCTATAGTGGACACATCTACACGAGACACTTACTATAGAGCTAAATAATTAGCCCTGCAATAAATGCCTCAGTGTCTACACGTGCAGCCCTATGAGGCCGCAGTAAACAAATAAACTCCATCCGAGGGTAGTACTTGTATTTAGTCCTATGGCAGAGTTCTTTAGTGCACAGCCACACGCATATAAACATTGACCCGGGTGGCTGGGGCACAAGGGTGCTTCAGTGCGGGGGTTGCCAGTTGGCTAGCCCCGCACTGGAGCCCTCCTGCCCCAGCCAGCCCCTCGGCAGCATGTTGAGCTGGGTTGGAGCATCCCCGGGCTGGCAGCTGACCCCCCCACCCCGGGTCAGTTGCTAGCTAGGGCTGCTCCGACCCAGCTTAATATGCTGCAGGCCTGGGCGCATGTCTAAACACAGTGCCTGGGAGCAATAAACCCCACCAAGATATGCACTGGAGTTTATTGCTGTGCATTAATTGCATGTGTAAACACATCCAGTGAAAGGAAAAAAAAGGAAGTCCTTGCATTTTTTCATAACTGAAGGCTAGGTTAAAGCACTGCACTGTGCCAAAGTTGACTTAAGTTCAGTTCAAGGCTGTGGCATTGACTTGGGCAATGTGCTTCAGTTTCCCCAGTTGAACATTAGAGATGAGGTCTACTTACAACATAGTGTTTGTGAAGCTCTATTCATTATTGGGTGAAATGCACTTCAATAACATAAAACCTAAGTAGTCAGTCAGGGAAGTGGAGAGACATAGATAGCTCTTTATCCCAATGCAACTGTAGCACAGTCCCCATGCAGCCAGAACATCAGCATCAAGACTGTTGACTAGTCTTGTCACTGCCATCCCTTTTGGATACTGCACCATATTTGAAGACCTCAGGGTCTGTTTAAAACTTCAATAGATATGCCTTAGGAAGGGGTAATTTTGGGCCCCTCCAGGCAGTACACAAAAGGTTCAGGTGCATTTAAGGAAGACAAGGTTCTTTGGGTTAATGTGGGTGCTTGTCCACATTACACCTCTCCTGTTTCCAAGTTACACTTTTCCTGTGTCCACATTGACATGGGATGGTGTCCCTAAGGATGGCCATGATCTCCTAAGGCCCCTCGACTGTTTGGCCCGATGGGCACCCCCAGTTCTCACCCGCCATGTCTTTGATGGAAATATAAAAATACGGAGGCTGCCCTTAAGTCCTCTTGGTCACAGTTTGATGGCCTCTCTGGACCCCGTTCCCAAGGTTCCCAGACCCCGTGTGGGTCCCGTTTTCACAATGGGTGTTTTGGGGGCACTCTAGCCTTGTGGGCTATATGCATGGCTCCAACCGCCACTTTACCACGCCCCAAGCCTCGCAGATGGCATTGACGTACAGTCTGGGCCTTGGTATGAATTGGCCCCCTTGTCCACTCTGGGCTCTCCACAGCCCTGTCTGTGTGCCTCGCTGGCACCAGAGTCAGTGCACCCCAAATGCCATGCCCTTGCTGGCGCCAGGGTTGGTGCACCCCAAATGCCACGCCCTTACTGGCACTGGGGTCCTCACACTGCAGTGGGCCCCCAGTGCGGCCTCCTCCTTCCCCAAATAGCCTCACCCAAACCACTGGTCTTATAAAACTACAACCAAAACATAAGCCCCTGGGCTATAACATAACACAAACTGCGTAAGGTATGCTCTGCCCCTTTACATACTAGGAGCAGAACTTAGTTAGGCCTCGTCCCTTCACTTACTCTACAAGGGCTCCTTCCCTTTTGGCCACCAACAGAAAACTGCCCTCCTTAGCTCCAGCCTGGGATTTATATGGGCCCAGGGCCCTGCCCCTTCTGGCTAGCTGACCAGGTGCAGGTGCAGACTAATTTCCTCATTAGCTGGTTGCCATAGCAACCTGCACCTGGGCTTCTGCTTGACTCTTTGGGCTCTCCCCAGGCAGTTCCTGCTCTTGTAGGAGCAGGGCACAAGGTGCCCTGTGACACACACGACAAAAAACGCCATTAAGCTAGCTAAATTGCATCTGCAAATCCACATTATCAGCTGATTTTATGGGTTGTTTTTTTTCTTTAGTGGTAATTTAAAACACCTCTGACATGTTTTACTTTTGGCTCCTGAATTTTTTTCCACGAGGGATTTTTTTATGGTTTTAAATTTTCAATGTGGATCTGACTCGCCCGAAAACGGGATTTTCCCTGCTTTGCAACAAGTTCACCACCAGGTACCACTTGGGTTCACTCAGTAATCTATGGAAATGCATTGAATTTTATTGCAATGCTGCAACAAGACTCCAGGGGCTAATCTTGCAAGTTTTTACTGGTGATTTAGTTCAAGGTTCAGATTAATGAAAAATACAACATTTTGGATTCCAAAAAAAATTGTTCCATGTGTTTGCATGCACTTTGTACCAAAGATCAGATTGTTATGGGTCAGGCGGTTCAAGACTCAGGTTAATTAAAATTACTTTTGGTTGGACTGGGTTTTTGATTGTAGCAGCATTGGTCTAAGGACATAGGCAGGCCCTGGGGTTTTAAACTTGGTGTGGTTTTTGTCTCCCTGCAGTTCAGGAGCTGTGGGTCAGGAGTAAGGGGCACTAGCTGGGCTGGGGGAGGAAGGCAGGTCAGGAGTGAGGTGAACCAGCAGGGTGGGGGGTGGGGGGACTATGGGTCAGGAGCGAGAGACATCAGCTGGGCTGGGGGAGCAGGTCAGGAGTGAGGCAAACCAGCAGGGCTGGGGGGAGTAGAGGACTGTGGGTCAGGAGTGAAGGGCCCTGGCAGTGTATGTTGAGGGCTATGGTAAACTGTTAAATGTGGCCATTGCACCCAACTCTGGAGTATATTTCAGGCCTCCCCATACACTGTTATATTAAGCTGTTACACCCCAGGACTGAGCGCATATCTTCCATTCCCATGCACTGTTATATGTGATTATTACACCCCGGAGCTAGGGCTACCCCATGCCATGCCTCTGTGGCACTGGGGGACTCTCTTGGACACCCGTGACCACATGGGCTGGACCAGGAAGAATTTCCAGCTGTAATCCTAGCCCAGAAACCAGCCCAGTTCCAGGAAAGCCAGAAAACTAAAAAAACCACAGAGGCATAGCGTGAGATGGCTCCAGAAAGATTTCCATCTCTAATCCCAGCCCAAAAGAAATTCCTTATTTGAGCCCATATACTTAGTTCAGTGGGCATGGGGGGACTGTCAGTTGGCAGCCTGGCATGCAGAAACTGTGCTTTGGGCCGGGCAAGACTCTGACCAAAGATGTCCAGGAGAGTCCTGCGGTGCCACAGAGGTATGTCCTGGGGTAGCCCAAGTGTGATTTTTAGCCACACTCCCAGCCCAAAATCCAGTTCCTTATTTGAGAGGGTTCAGAGGAGGGCCACTTGCATGGTCAGGGGGCAGCAGGCCAGGCCCTACAAAGATAGACTAAAGAATCTGAATCTATTCAGCCTCCACCAGAGAAGACTGAGAGGGGATCTGGTGGCCGTCTATAAACTCACCAGTGGGGACAAGCGGAAAATAAGTGAGGCTCTGTTCCCCCAGGCACCACCTGGCATAACAAGGAATAACGGCCACAAATCGATTGAGAGCAGGTTCAGGCTTGATATCAGGAGGCATTACTTTACGGTTAGGGTTGCCATGCTCTGGAATGGGCTCCCAAGGGAGATTTGCTCAGGTCCCTTGCGACCCTAGGAACTATTAAACTATTTGGGTCCATATACTTAGCACTGTGGCTGGGGTGATGTCAGTTGGCAACCTGGCATAGCCAAGCTTTGTTTTGAGCCAGGCAAGACTCTGGTCAGGAATGTCCAGGAGAGTCCCCTGATGGCACACAGGCATGGTGTCAGATGGTCCAGAAAGGATTTCAATTTCTAATCTCAGCCCAAAAGCCAGTTCCTTATTCGAGGACATATACTTAGTACAGCGGGCATGGTGGAACTGTCAGTTGGCAGCCTGGCATGCACAAATCGCACTTTGGGCCGGGCAGGAATGTAATCAGGGTTCTTTGGGACATTCCCGCAGTGGCATGGACAGGAAGTTGAGGGTTCACCCTGCCCTGGCTGGCCACCAAACCATTGCCAAGCCTGGTCTTTCTCTGGTCTTTCTCCCCCCCCCTTTCCCCCCACCTTTTGACAGCGCCTATTTTAACGTCTCAAAACGGAGTTCTGTCCGAGCTATAGGCACTCTTGCTCCCTCACAGACTTTGGGGATTAATGGAGTTGCCAACATTGCTGGGTGACAGGGAAGCTGCCCATGCCAGCATTGCCCCTGCACTCTTTGCCGTCCTTTGGCACCACACAGCCCATCAGGCTTTCCAATGGGGGCACGCACCAGGGGCTTCATGCCTCGTCTGTCAGCTTTGCTGGGGTGCTGCTTTTAGGGTGACCCCACTGGTCATCCAGGCAGTTCCCTCATTGCTAGACAGCTCCCCCTGACACTGACCACAGTAGCAGACCATGGTACTGTCTCCTCATTTCTCTGAACACAACTGTGTCGACCCAGGACTGACCCAGGTGCACCCAGCTCTGGAATGTAATGTCCATGTATAACAGTGTATGGTGAGGGCTGTGATGAAATGTTATATGTGGCCGTTACACCCCAGAGTTAGGGCCACCCCACACCATGCCTCTGGCCCTGGGGACTCTCCTGAGCACCCCTGACCATGTGAGCTGGCCCAGGAAGGATTTTCAGCTGTTATCCGAGGCCAAAAACTAGTTTCTTATTCAAGCCCATATAGTTTGTATAGTGTGCATGGGGGGCTGTGAGTTGGCAGCCTGGCATGAACGAACAGTGCTTTGGGCCAGGCAAGACTCCCATCAGAGATGTCTGGGAGAGTCCCCCGGTGCCAGAATCACGGTGTGGTGGGGCCTAAAAAGGATTTCCATCTCTAATCCCAGCCCAAAAGAAATTCCTTATTCGAACAGCCCATATACTTATTACAGTGTGTATGGGGGCTGTCAATCAGGCCACGCTTTGGGCCGTGCAAGACTCTAGTCAGAGATATCCAGGAGAGTTCCCTGGTGGTACACAGGCATGGTGGATGCAGGATATTAATTTACATATTATTTGGAAAATATGCATAGCTAATAAAATTCTCTCTAGAATGTGTAATTCATTAATAAGAATGAACTGGTGACTGGTGAACAGATCAAATCAAGTGCATGGCTTGCCAAGTGGCAGTCACAGCTAAGCAGGCTTTTGCCAATTCTGGAAGAGAACCCTAACATGTAGCATTGAATGCAAGTGTTACGGGTCAGGTAGCTCTAGATAATTCATCATGGAATAGGCCTTTGGCACACTGGAAGGTAATGCAGGAATGGGCTCCCTCTATTCCTAACAGGGCAAGTAACAAGAAAACAATAATATTCCTGGCCGTAGAACAGTCACATCACAGAAGTCTGCTTTTAGAGGACAAAACTATATGGTTTATTGAACTGAGCTGGTGTCTATTCAAACTCCTGGAAAACCAGATTTGGAGGTCTGCCTCAAGGCACAGACTGATGACAGCTGTAACCTGAGCTGCGGGGGAACCAGAATTGATATGCAAATAGGGTTACTGTGAAATGCTGGTAGAGCAATGCACTGTCAGATTTCAAGTCTCCCCACAAAAAGCAGACCCAGGGTCGAAACCATGTCTGACTGTATGAAAATAAAAAATAAATAAATAAATTTGCTCAATCAAAAAGAGCATGGTCACTGACTTGTCACGCTTTGGAGTGCCTCTCATTTCCAAAATGCAGCCCCTGCCCCCCCAGTGCTGCTGGTGCCCTCTTTCAGGGCCGCAGGGCCCCAGCCAAAAAGCAGCTTAATTGGAGCACCGTTAATGCAGACAAAGCAATTCAAAGTGGGTTTGGGTTTTTGGTTGTAGCCATGTTGGTCTAAGGACATAGGCAGGCAAGGTTCTTTGAGTAGATGTGATATCTTTTATTAGATCAACTGAGTAATTGGAAAAAAGTTCTTGGCAAGCTTTCGGGCACAGTCACCCGTCATCAGGCATGAGGAGTTTCTGCTGTTCTGAGACTCCAAGAGATGAAAGAAGCTAAAAGTGTGGCAGGATGTCAGTGAAAATGTGAATAGGTCAGCACTCCAGGATTTAGCCAGTCACTCAACTGGTTTTACAGGTTCTGTTGAGGAATCTTAAGGTAATGGTCTGAGGGGGGATGGGAAATGGTCCTCTCCAGTCCTACAGGAGGCACAATGACACAGAAAACATGATCATACTTTACAGCCAAGCCACTGCCCCTCACCCACTTCACTTCTGCTGGGGTGGCCCTAGCTCTGGGGTGTAACGGCCACATATAGCAGTGCATGGGGAGGGCAGAGATGCTTCCAGCTCTGGGGTGTAACAGCTCCATATAACAGTGTATGGAGAGGCCTGAGATATACCCCTGGGCTGGGTGCAATGACCACATATAACAGTTTAGCACAGCCCGCACCATACACAGTTATACGTGGCCATTACAACCCAGAGCTGGGTGCAGGACCCAAGCCTCTCCAAGAGTGCGTGACTCTCCTCTCCCTGCAGTGGCCTGGGGGTTGTGGCATGAGCGCATGAGGAGCTGGTGGTTGGTGCAAGTGGCACCCCCTGCCCCATCAACCCTGCCCGTGTCCCTCACTCTGAACCTGAAGTCCCCTGCCCCACCAGCCCTGCCAGTGCCTCTCATTCCTAGCGAACCTGCAGCCCCCCAGCCCAGCTGGTGCCCCTCACTCCTGCTGCAGCCCCCTGCCCTTCCAGCCCCCTCCCCCCCACAAACCCTGCTGGTGCACCTCACTCCTAAACTGCAGCCCCCTGCCCCCTCAGCCCAGTTGGTGCCCCTCACTCCTGACCTGCAGCACCCTACACTCCCAGAAAGAGGCAGCAGTATGACTGTCAGACAGAGCAATGGCAAGCAGAGGGTGGTCAAAGAAGGACAGAGACATGTTGCTGGAGACAAAAATAGGCTTGGAAGGAACAGGAGGACCAGAGAAGAGGGGCAAGCTTGGGGGGGGAGAGGACAGGAAGGAGAACAAGTATTGAAGGGATCTGGTTGTAGGCTGGGGGGATATGACTGCAGGCAATGATGATCTGTCAGTGCAGCAATTAAAATATTGACATGCAAATAGACTAAGTGATAAGAAAATTCCTCTCATTGAGCCTGGGCTGTTTCTTTCTTCACCTCAACCCACACCATGCCCCTGTCGTGTGGGGGTGGGGGTGTTAGCTCATGCTGGCCGCTGTGTGGTGATTGCGGGGGCAGAGGGAGTTGGAGTAGGCTGATCATGCCCCCCCAACCCCACTTTGGGGGAAGCTGGGCACAGAGATACCCAAGAAATCTTAATCAACTTCAATAACAACCCCAGGTCACTCCCCCCCCCCCCCCTTTTTCTCAGTACTTTGGAAAAAATCCTGCTTTTTGACATGAGGATACAAACAACAGGAGACACAGGATTCTTTCTGTTTTACATAAAAATTCCTGTAGTAATGTTTCCATTCAGGTTTCAGCCTGGGTAGCCTGGGTACATGATACCCAGATGCGAACACCAGGGGGTGAGGCAGCCAGACCCTTTGTGTACCCTTGTGCAGCCCTAAGTGTACCCCACACCCAGTGCCCAGTGCAACAAGCGTGCAGAAAAAGCTGAGGGCAGAACTGCTTTGGGACCTGGCTTCGGTAGGGGGGCAGTCCCTTCAGAAAGCCTGCGGTACAGACCCCCAGTGCCAATCCAGACTTGTGAGGGGGAGGCAGCCAGGCTCACTCTTGTGGAACTTTGCGTGAAAAGATTTCCCTCCCCACCCAGCAACGCCCCATGGTACAAGCAGCAAATACCCAGAAAAAAAGCATGAGGCTTTGCAGGGGAGGTGGGCAGCACTGCTTATTGAACTCAAAACCCTCCCAAAACTCTCTCAAGCAAAACCGCCAACAATTCCCCCCCAAAAAGCAACCCGGCACGCGACCCAAGAAAACTAAACCTGCCAAAATATCAAATCTTGTCCTAAAACGCCACCTGGCAGTAAAGTAGTACAAGTGACCCTCGCCGTTCGTGGGGGATACATTCTCGTATCCCCCACGAATGGCAAAATCTGCAAATAAGGTACTGTGTTCATGAACCTGGTGCCCCTGGCAGCTGGGGGGGGAGGGGGGGGCACAGTTCTAGTAGTGAAGGCAGGAGCACAGCAGCAGCAGCGGGAGCCCAGCGGTGGTGTTAGGACCCTGGCAGCAGCAAGCGTGAAGTGTATAAAGTGTATTTAAAATGCAGGTTCAGCGTTCGCGAATATTTGAAACCACAAATGCCGAACCCATGAATAACAAGGGTTTCCTGTATGGAAAGGGTAGGAGGGTAAAATTGTTCTGACATTTTACTATTTATAGCATAATAAGCCATTGCATGGTAAATCATGTCCATGTTACTTAATTAGTTGTCGTAAACTAAGTAAGGAAAATTAAACCAGAAGCCTTTTTTGCAGGTAAACGCCGATTACATGGACAAGCGCCATGTGATATCTTTTATAAGACCAACTAAATGGTTGGAAAAATTGTTCTTTGCAAGCTTTTGTGTAAAAACTCCCTTCTTTAGGCACAGGGAGCATCTGTTGTTTTTTTTGTGTGCTCTTCTGGGTAGAATGGAAACCAGTATTCAAAATGCAGATCTGTGAACATGCAAATATGTAGCAGCCAGGATCAGAGGCCCTGTGAAACAATAGATGTGAGACAGGTGGGTAGGAATTTGAACTGGTGATAGAATATAGCTGTTAAAATGCAGACAAGTTACCTGGGATTATCAGATGTCAGGCAGGTTACAATGTACCATAAATCTAATGTCTATATTTAGTCCATGCTTGCTTTTTTATATCCAGTAGATTTACAAAGTTAAGTTCGTAGGCTCATCTATGAAGGGTGTTTTGTAGGGTTGTGCAAAACAGCATCATTCCGCTTTGACTTGCATTTCAATGGAACAATGTTTCGTTTCGAGTTTGGTTTCATTTTAAAAGCACTGTACTGTTTCTTTTCATCAAAAGTGTTTTGCTGTTTCGATGCTGTTTTGACATTTCGCCACCCAGTGCCAGGAAGATTGGTGCTGCCACTGGCCCCAGCTAGCAGCACCAGCCTCCTGGCATCCGGCCGGCACAATG
>NW_005842236.1:206641-243859 GCF_000455745.1 Alligator sinensis
AGCCCTGATCTTCCTGGCACAGGCTGCCCCTAGCCGGCAGCACAAGCCTCCTGTTATCCAGTAGGAAGATTGGGGCCGTCTGCACCTCTGGGAGGGCTGCAGGGGCTGTGCCGGACTGCTCCTGGGAGTGTGGGCCCCTGATCTGCCTCCCGGATTGCAGGAGGCTGATGCTGCTGCCTGGGGCCAGAATGGGGGCAGGTCCCCACACAAGTTGAGTTGCCCAAAGCCCTGCACCCTCCTCAGGCTGGCTCCAGTACGGGGCCTGGGGCATATCAGCTCATGCAGGGACCCACCACCGCCCTGATCCCAGGGCAGGGGAGAGTCCCTACATGAGCTGATTTGCCCTGGGCCTACCTGCTGCTGGCCCCAGGTGGCAGCACCAGACTCCTGTAATCCGGGAGGCAAATCAGGGGCCTGCACCCCTGAAAGCAATCCGGCACAGCCCCCGCAGCCCTCCCCGGGGTGTGGGCAGGCCCCAATCTACCATCACAGTGCAGCTGCAGCTGCGGTCTCCATGGAGACCAGCCCCAGCCATGCAGGCGGAGGCTGCTGGGAAATGGAGTTCGGCTGCCAGCTGGATCCGCCAATTTGCATATCCACGATTTTGCACCATTTTGTGGATCTCTGGTCTGAATCCATTTGGTGTGCTTTGGGCCATAGGAAATTTGCTTCTGGTGATGAGATTGGCGAGGTTTGGTGCTTGTTTAAAGGCTAGAAAGGGTGGTTGTGGAAAGATCTCTTTGAGAATTGGGTCTTCTTCTAGTATGGGTTGCAATGGCTTGAGGATTTTCCCTATAGGTTCCAGGGAAGGATTGTATACCATAAATAATGGTGTACAATTCATGGGGATTTTCTTTTTGCACTGCAGCAATTCTTCATGTGGTATGTGGGTGGCTCTTTCAAAAGTATGATCTATCTTTCTGAAGGAGTGTCCTTGTTGGGTGAAAACCCTTTTGAGATTTGCAAGGTGACAATTGCGGGTATTCTTCTCAGTGCAAATTCGGTGGTATCGGAGAGCTTGGCTGTATACTACAGCTTTCTCAGTGTGTTTAGGGTGATTGCTGGTTCTGTGTAGATATGTATGTTGGTCTGTGGGTTTCTTGTATGTGGTGGTTTGTATTTTACCATTCAGAATATTTATCATAGTGTCTAAAAAGGAGATGTTGATGCTGGAGTATTCAAGAAAGAGTCTGATAGAGGTGTGATGATTATTGAATTCTGATGGAAATCAATCAAAGACTGCAGGTTTTCAGTCCAAATGATGAAGATGTCATCAATATATCTTAGGTATAGCATGGATTTGAGGGTGTAGCTCTTGAGGAATTCTTCTTCCAGGTGGGCCATGAGAAGGTTGGTGGCCATGAAAGACCATTTTGGTTCCCATAGCTTTGCCCATGGTCTGGAGGAAGTGTTGGTTGTTAAAACAGAAGGTGTTGTGTGTGAGGATGAAGTATATAAGTTCAGTAATATCTTGAAGTCTGTACTTTGAGTTATAATCTTGCTCTTGTAGATATATATGTAAGGCAGGATTGCATGCCATCCACACCATTAGTTATGACATACCACACAGAAAAACAGCAGATGCTCCCTATACCTGAAGAAGGGTGTTTGTACCCAAAAGCCTGCAAAGAACAATTTTTTTAACTCTTCAGTTGGTCTAATGAAAGATATCACATTGGCCCAAAGAAACTTGTATGCCTATGTCCTTAGACCAACACCCCAGATGCATTTAAGCAATTTGTTCTCTTACAATCTTCTACATTGTAACACCAGTGAGGGGCTTGTGTGTCAAAACTTTACACTGGTTTCCACATCAGGATAAGCTTCACCCTAGTGTGTGCTTAAGCTCCCATGATTCCCCTAAACAAACAGTACTACAGTTTGACATCCTTAAATGGCAGATGCAGTAGAAGTGGCATAATATTCACAACATTTCCTAGATGCTTGGGCTTATAAAGTAACATAAACGTTTTTAGATCCTTAGGTTTTATTTTAGCAACTTTGCAGCAAACCCATGTGGATAAAAATAGATCATTGCAGTTTCTCATTTAATTCTTTTTTCTTTTTTTCCACCTCACACTCGAAGTTACTTGACATGGGATTGGAAACATATCCGTATCCCCCAGAATCAGAAGAAAGCGAGGAGGCCACATATCCACAGATTGGAATGACTGTTCAGCTTCTTGACACTGTGATATATTTTGAGGAGCCTACTGTTGCTAGATGGGATACTGCAGGTACAGTTAAGTCTCCAGCTACTTATTATACACATATTCTGAAATTAAAACCTCTCAAGTTTAAGCTAAAAAGTTCAGATCGGGCTTTGAGGTTTTGCAAAGTTCAGAAACGTTCGCAAAAGTTCCACTATAGAGAGGAACAGATCTGATTTTGAGTTTAGTCTGGAATCTTTACTGACTGTTTCGCTTCACTTTTTGAAAACTATCTTAATATTACATTTGTGCTTCATTTTTAATATACTCGATTCAAGGCTTTCACTTCATCCATTTCGAGCAATTGCTCTCACTTTGTAAATTATTTGGAAAGAAAAAAAGTGTTATGTAGTATTTCAGCCCTCAGTCAAACTGCAAAAGCATTTACCAAATGATCTTAAAGTAATTTCTACAACTAAGGGCCCTAGTTGTGCGGCTCCCAGCCACGGGGATGACTCATGCACCCCCAAAGTGAGGGATCACAGCTGCCACAATTCCCCAGTCCTGGAAGTTTCATACGCCCCCAGGAAAGTCACACACCCCCAGTTACCAGGACCCAGGTAGGTCCCAGCACCCAGAGTTCTCATCTAAAGGCCTCTGTGTCCCTGTGCTGCCAGGACCCAGAGTTGATAGCTGCTGGGGCTGAGTCCCCCTACTTGTGGGACTTCCAGCCCTAGCTGGACTTGGTGCACCCATGTGGCTGGGAGCCCTGTCAGCTGAAAAGGTCTCCCAGCCACAGGGGAGACTCTGCTACACGTGCAAATTAAAGCTCAAAAGCAACCTGCTATAAAGTGAGTACACATTTTTGGGATCTAACTTCATAGATGGAGCTTTTTATGCCGTGATAGGTAATTTGCACATATAACTGGTCTCAAGGTAATTGTGCTATTAATCAGTTAACTGTGTAATGTGTAGAGGGGGCCTAATGTGCTTAATCTCATCTTTACTGATTTGAGTTTTCATCCTGTAGCTTCCATTTTGTTATAAATATTAGAGCTGGGTAGAAAACTGTATTCCATCTTATGGAAATGTTTAATAGTTTGGAATTCAGTTTTGGTCTGATACAGAACAACACAAAAAGCATGAAAGGGATGGAAGGAACCCTGGATCGTAAGTAGTCCACCTGACAGGATGTGCAGAATTACAGAACATGGATGCAGAAAAAAGTCTAGTGCTAGAACTGCAGACCCTATAGGTCCTTGTTTTGAAACATGCCTGGCAGGCAAGGTTCTACTGTAAACTTCAAGAAAATTTGTTGAACAGAAGAGAAATGAAAAACCAGTTTCCAAGGAGCAATTTGATTCATACAAATCAGCAAATTACAGAGAAAATATTTTGCTGGTTTTTGTTAATAGCTATGCCTGCATACACATAATGTACTGATTAATCAAGTTACAGTATTTTTAATTTAATAAAATTTCACTAACAGTTCTGTAGTTCTTCCACCTCATTAATTTAATGATTAAAAGTAAATTGCACGACACAATGGTTAATGATAAAAATGAAATGAGTAAATATTATAAATAGAATTTTTTAACCCCACTTTTCTCTCAAATCTTACATTTAAGGCTGTGTCTAGATGAGCGTAGACGGGGCTACAGCATGTGGTGCTGTAGTCCTGTCTGCAGCACCACACACTGTACATTCAGGTGTTCCCTGTACTGCAAGGTAGCAGCATCGGGGGTGTTTTTTGACTCCAGAAGATCCCAGGGTAAAAAAAAAAAGCAGGGTGGTGCATGCGGGGACAGCACATGCTGCCCAGTACTGGAGCCTCCGAGCAAACTCTGAGCAGAAGGTTCACCATAGCTGCAGCTCCCCAAGGCCCCCCAGGTAAGCCTGCTGGGGCCAGTACAGTTGCTGGCCCCAGTCTCCCCTATCTCACCCAGGGTAGCCTGCCATGTGCTAGAGGGCACGTGGCACAGGCATTCCCTGGGAACAAGTAGCAGCAGCACAAGGTGTGCTGCTGCTTCTTGTCCCCAAAGAAAGAAATGTCCAGGCTCGTGTGGACACACCCTAAGAGGCCAAACATTACTCTCAGTTACCAATAGAAATGCAAAGTCTACTAGAGTTCAGTAGAACTGGGGAATTACTCCTATATGCACCAGGGTTTATTGCTGTGCATTAATTGCACGTGTAAACACGTCCAGTGAAAGGAAAAAAAGGAAGTCCTTGTTTTTTTCATAACTGAAGGTTAGGTTAAAGCACTGCACTGAAATCAACTATATATACCAAGGCTTGAGATGAGGATTAAAAATGAACTCCCAGCAATTTAAAAATGGTAACAGCCTGCTTGATACTGTTGGTTTAGGTGAAGGAGAAATTGGTGGTGCCAGTTTGCCCATATGCAGTTCAGTCTAACTCTCACTTAAGTCAATCAAGTAATCTCCTGCCTCCATTACATGCCTAAATTCCTCCAGAACTCTATGTTGTTTTCTAAGACCACAATTAGAGGCTCCAATACTACTGTTTCTTCTCCCTTACAAGGCAAACAGTGGAGAACTGATGGCATCAGCAACATAAATTACAAGATGGAAGAGAAACAAGTCTCCTTTGAGATGGATAGTTTTTATACGGTTGCCCTGCTTCAGGACCTTCACCTCAATATGCCCTACCAATCCTGGGATCTGCGACCTACTGACATAGATGAGTTGTTTCTTACTGTCATTACTGCCTTTGCAGAGGTTCAAATACAAATTAAGGTACAAGTGTCTTGATTTAAGTAAATCAAATACAGATTTGTATGGTTAAAGATTTTGGAATTTGGGATGCTCATATATACTTGTTAATTAACCTTAGTTTGAGAAGGATTTGCTTCCATCTTCAAAGAGCATGGAACAGAGATGGTGACTTAACTCAAGGACTTTCCCCGAACAGGCCAGCAAGAATCATTCTTACTTCTTGTAAGCAGCTCTAAATCCTGTACTTTGAAAATGGCAGGTCTCATGGATTCTCAGATCTGATATTTTAAATGCAACTTGCAATAAATCAGCAGCAAGTATTTTAAAATCTGTATATACATCCACCTTTTACTTATCCTTGAAGTCTGAAAAGTAATTTACAACTGAATTAAAAGCTCATATGAGAACATGAGCCTTTATATTTGCTTCCCTTACTTGTCCTGGATATCATTGCTTGACAGTGCTGGACATGTGTTTGCACTTGCATACATCAGAAACATTCAAAGTGAATATATATTAGAGCTGTACAAAGCTTTGGTCCTGATTCGATTCAGCAGAGATTTGGCCCAATTAGGTGGCCAAATCTCCAAACTGGAATTGAATCAGAGGACCCTTTAATCTGTCTGAATCAAATCAGAACCCTCCAAATCAATTCAGAGAGATTTGGAAAGATTCAGAGATTCAGACATAGACACAAAATATTTTTTCTACATACCTCTAGGTAGCAGGTGGCTTGTGAGTACTGTAATGCTGGGGTGTGTGGAGTGTCCCACAGAAGCATGGGGGGGATCCCCAACATGCTCAGCAGCAGACCCAGAAGGGGACCAGAAGCACCTCCAATCCAATTCTGGGTCTGCCAGGGAGCGCACAGTGGGGGCTCCCTGCACCTCCCCAGCTCAGTGACAGGTGCTTCCTGGGTCGGAGGGGAGCACCTGGGGTCCCTCCATGGCTGATCGCTGAGCCAGGGGATTATGGGGGGGGGGGGGGGGGGGGGGGGGGAGAAAAAAGCTACAGAACTAGAAGCAAGGGAATACATTTAAGGAAAGGGAAATTTCGGGGGGGAGAACCTCACTGCCAAGCACATGGAGGCCCCCCCCTGCTCCTGTGGGATACTTCATGCGCCCTAGCATTGCATCATTCACAAGCTGCAGTGGTACCTCAACCTCAAGGTATGTAGAAAAACATTTAAAGCTGTGTCTATATCTAAATCAGCATTGAATCTTCAGACTTGGATTCAGCCAAATGAAATCAGAGATAGTGATCTGAATCAATGAATCAAATCACTGTCCCTGATTCGGGTTAGATCCGAATCGAATAGGGCCCACTTCTCACACCCCTAATATGTATGTGACCTTGTATGTGAAGAAGTCATCAAAGGTCTGAGCTATGTAATAATTTCCATCAGAAATAAAAGCTTTTTTCCTTGCATTTTACAACAGGGTAATCAATGTATGTTATCCTCAATAATTGTGGAAAAGGGTGAGGTGCTTTCCTACTTGACAGGAAGGTGGACAACTCCAGTTGGTCTAACAATTGCGTTGAAAAAGGCTGGTGTGAACATCTTCCCAGCAGAGTACTCTCGCAAGTACGTCTATGTAAACAAAAAGGTAAGGCATTTTTACATTTTATAATAACGTTTTCTTGCAGTGAGCTAGATACATCATCCAGTAGCCCCCGCTCACTGACTTTCAGAGCAACTGAGGAGAAAACAGAATCCCCAGAATTAACTTTGAGCATGCATGTGTTTACAGCAGTGATTCTGAGCTAGGGTACCACACCGCCCTGGGGTGCTGCAAGGTTCTTTTAAGAGTTCCATGCAATGTTCTCACTATTAGGTGTACAAACACCTATACAATTTCTGCATTCTTTGCCACAGAAGAATTGCTCAAATATTTTTCTGTAGTCAGAGAGAGAAGAAGAAAGCCAAAGTCTGGCATTCTTCAAGGGGTGACGTAAATCTAACAAAGTTGGGAACCACTATTTGAGTGTTGCAATTTCGAACAAACCGTTTCTGTTCTGTACCTTTGCTTTGCAGACTCCATTAGCAGAAATCAGAGCTTATCAACAGATGGCACTGACCGCATCTGCTTTTGCTTTCAGTTGGAGCAAATGGAATTTGGAGTCTGGTGAAGATCAAGTAGTTTTCAAGGTTTATTTAAACATCTTAAAAGTTTCCTAATGTCTAAAACAACAATGCATACTAAATGAAGGAACAGACAGAACAGTCATTAGCAGTTAGAATTAGGCTGCAATTCTGGAGTTGCGACAGCATTAGAGTTTAACTTTAGCAGCTCACTGTAGCATACCAAGGTCTGATTTTTCCACTACAGTTTTGGTAACAGTCTATACCTTTGTGAAGGGACAAGGATGTGTGTGTGTGTGTGTGTGTGTGTGTGTGTGTGTGTACACACACACACACACACACACACACAAAAAGTGGTATATTCTACAGTGTATTCTGCAACTGGGGTAGTCAGTCCCTCTGACTGAAGCTCTTGCATAGAATAGTGAAAATGACCAAGCGTGAGTGCTTGTATGCAACTAAGTCTGTCAACTAGTGCTTAGAGCCCTCAGCAGGGAAGAGCAAATACTGAATTTCTAGTCCTGCTCTACTGCATACTTGAACTGTTAGATCAATAATTGAACTAAATCTTGTCTGAAGTCACATAGAGACTTTCACCAGATGTCTTAATTCAGCCTTCAGCCAGAATATGCTTCTACTTCCTCCTACATATACATATATCCTTGTCCCTTCACAAAGGTATAAACTGTTACCAAAACTGCATCCATAAACTTCTGTGCCTTATAGGTCACCTAGCGTGTGCAACTGACCTTAACTTATGGGAGTCTTAAGACATGGCTGGATGCAATAAGGTGAAGTTTCATTCAAAGTCTAATGAAAGGATCTCTACTACCAGCTGGCTGCTCAGGTTTGTTTGTTTTTTATCAGGAAAGCCCCATTTCTGACCCCCCAGCCTGACTCCCTTAAGAAGACTTTAGTGCTCAGGCCCTTTTGGCATGATTCCTTCTGGGATTCAGTTAATTGCAATTAAACCATCCAGGTCATCAGTTTACATCAGGCAGTACTAGGGTTCTGGAAATCAGCATTTCATGAGTACTTAACATGATACATTTAGTGATTACATTACTGTCCCCACATACCATATGCTGAATTCCTATTGCTCTTTTAGACAAGAAAACGAGGTAAGAACACAATCCCTATCAAATCTCTACCTTAAAAGGGCAGGTCCCTATTAAAAAGCTTTAATCTCTCTGATATAACAATCAGAGATTATATTAGGTGTATAATATAAGGCCAGATAGTATAGGTGTGTGAAGTTTCGGTTGCCGATTCGATTCGGAGAAGATTTGGCCCAATTCGGAGACCAAACCACCAAATCCAAATTGAATCAGGAGACAAACCGCCCCGCCCCCCCGCCCCCCGAGTAAATTTGGAGCCTTTGAATTGATTTGGAAAAGGTTCAGAAAAATGTGGAGAAGTCAGAAGTCAGTCTTTCAGGGGAACAGAAACTGAGAAATGGGAGGGGGAGTAGGGAGGGGAAAGACTGACATCTGTAGCTGGCCAGTGGCTGTGATCTTTCCCTGAGTCCCCTTCCAATCACAGTGCTCTGGGGAAGGGACGTAGAAACAGCATATAAGCCTCTGCAGCCTTTCTCTCCCTTTTGTGAGCTGTTTCTGCCTGAGGAACAGTGTCTGAAACATACTACTAGACTGGCTTGGCTCCCTAGTCAGTCTCCTGCTAGTCTGTTGTCTTGAAAATGATTGGATACAGCTTGCTAATTACCCTTGCCTAGAATCCCTCTACTTATCCCTATCCAATCCATTTCTTTCAACTTATTCTACCCCCCAAAATTATTTGTTCTTGTTATTTTCCCCCCGCACTTTAAAAGAAAGCTGTATTTTCCTGGGCAGTGTGATCCATCACTGTGCAGGAAAGCACATACATTACACACACATACACAGAGAAGAAGAAGAGATATTAATATTACACACACGCACGCAGTAAACACAACAGAGAAGAAGAAGAGATAGTAGTCAGACACATTCAGTAATCAGAGAAGAAGAGATATTATTAGTTAGTTACACACACAGAGTGAAGAAAATTTATTACAGCTGCACATACACACAGACATGTTTTCCAGCACAGGAAAGATTAATATGAAGTGTGCTGGGAAGGTAGGTGCCAGGTCTTCTGGCAGGGGAAAGAGAGTGGCTAGAAAGGGTAGGAGAGAACTGCAAGTCATCCCCCCCCCCTCACTCCCACTCCAAACAACTCTTTTCTGGGAGCGATGAATCTTATGCTGGCAGTCGAAGCAAGGAAGTGGGAGCAGTACCTGTCCCTGCACCTCCACCATCTCCCCTAACACCATAAATAGCCACCAACACCAGAATGACAGTGTCCCCCACCACAATTTCATCTCCCAGCATGAGCCTCCCAGTGCCATAAGAGGAGCTGGATTTGGAAACGGAATCTGAGCACCCTAGCAAAAGAAATTCTGGGGAACAAGGGGGAATCCGAGTTTGTGCTCCACACCTCTCAAAGTTCCCCTAGACCCAGGTCTCCTTCTCTGGAAAGCATCTTGGGGGAGGCTGAGGTTGTGGAAGCAAGTGGCTCAGCTGACCCAGCTGCTCCTGCTGTTGTGCCTCAGCCTGCTGAGGAGAGGGATAAGGGAGGATCCCAACCCTCAGCACAGAAACTGGGGGGTAGTGTAATGTGGGATCATTTTTAGGTGGCAGATGAGCCCAAGTATGCTAACTGCCAGCACTGCTGAAGGCAGATTGGCCAGGGCAAGGAGGTGAAACACTTCACCACCACGGCAGTGCTGCTGCAGCTCAGGAGGCAGCACCCCCTTGCCCTTGTTCCTTCTCAGCCTGGCACCAGTGGGAGCATGCCCAAAGGGAAGTCCTTCTCTCGATCCAAAGCCCCTGTCCCCACGAAGCAGAGGCAGGCCACCCTGGACTGGTGGGGGAAAGCCACAGACAAAGAGGGGGGGCGGGGTGACTCATTGTGCAGGGCGAACTCATCCGCGGGTTCACTGACAACGGGGCCAATATGGTCAAGGAGGTTTGTGATGCCAACTTTCTTGGCTTCTGCTGTGTGGCAAACAAGCTTCAACCTGCACCTCATAGTCAGGGATGCCTTGGAGGGGGACAGGGCTGCCAGTGATGGTGCTGTCACTACCACCCAGCTGATTTCCAAATGCAGGAAGGTGGCAGGATACTTCCACCGCAGCATTGGGGGGGGCAAGATGCTGTGGGACAAACAAACAGAGCTGAGCATCCCGCAGCACAAAATCATACAGGATGTGGAGACTTGGTGGAACTCCACATAGCTAATGCTGGAAAGCCTGGTGGAGCAACAGAAGGCCATCCATGAGATGGCCTTGCTTGAGATCAGTGGCCCCCTTAACAAAGCTGAGTGGGATACCATCTCCCAGATCTTGGTGGTCCTCAAGCTGTTCCTCAAGGCCACCAAGACCCTCAGTGCTGGCAATGTCCTCCTTAGCCAGGTGATCCCCATAGCCAAGGAGCTTGAGAACCAAATGGAAAACTTCCAGGGGATCAATGTTCCTGGCTGGGGCAAACAGCTTTCACCAGAGGTGCAGGCACTGATGAAGCAGCTGAAGGAGGGCATCAAAAATGATTGGATCTGATGCAGGCCAGTACGGTCCACATGCTGGCAGGAATGTGCGACCCGAGGATGAAGGAGAGCATGTGCACTAGCAGCACCAAAACGCTCAATCATTGGATGAAGGTGTTGGTGAAGTCATGGAGGCAGAGGGGTGGAGGCAAGGGGGTGCACTTTCCTGTGCCAGCATTCCCTGCACCAGCCAGTTTCCTCCATGCCTGCTGCCTCCATTGTGGGTCAAGGGCATGACTGCAATGTTGGGGTCCAGATGCACCAGACCCCAGCCTCGGGTAGGTAGTGCCGAGGCTTCAGTGGCTACCTAGGTCACCAAGGACATGGAGCCACTGCACTGCGACCCTTTGGCCTGTTGGGCAACCCGCAGCTAGATGTGACAGGACAGGTGTTCCCAGGCAACTGTAGCCAGATCCTGTCTACTGGCCAGTGTTCCAAGTGAGAGGGTGTTCAGCATTGCTGGGGATGTTGTGACACCCCACTGCACCTCCTTAGATCCTGGTTTGGTGGAGCAGCTGGTGTTCCTCAAAGTGAACCTCTGTTGTTGGGGTTCCCCAAGCTCCACCTGCAGATGGAGTGAATAACACCCTCCTCACTCCATCCGCACCTATTTCCATTTTGTTTTTTTAAACCATTTAATGTCCCGCTCTCTGAGGTGTATCAGCACTCACTGCATCACCAGCCAGCAGGGGAAGAACATCTCCCTGCTGAGCTCCCATGCCAGGAAGAACTTGGAGGTATAAGGGCTGGGGCATCATCCTGGACATGACCTAAAACTGCACCCTGACAGGGTAGGGAGTCCTGGGTGGGACTGCCAGTGGTGTAGCAGCCCCAGGAAATGCCAGGACCGCAACTGTCACTGGTGAAAGGCGGGTAGGAGCAGGAGGCACCTGATAACCTCCAGCCGCCACAATCCTGGCTGGGGAAAGCCCAGACCTGTAAGATCTTTGAGAGGCCTGAGGTTTACTGGTTGTAGTGGAGTTGTGAGGGTGAGAACAGGGGCTACCATTTCTGCAGTTTTCGCCCCGCTGCACACACACACACACACGCACATACACACACACACACACACACACACAGAGTCACAAATGTCATGAGTTTTGCTTGTCAGCACCTTGAGGTACAGTGTCCCAGAAACCCCTGCACCTATCTCCTTGAAACTTGGCAGGCCTCATGCCCTTAGAAGGGGATACCATCCCTGCTGTTTTCATCCAAATCTGCCAAAAAATAACAAAGTTATAAGTATTTCAGTGAGTCCCCATTATAGTCTATGGCTGAATCTAAATCGGCTTTGGAAGATTCAGCCGAATCAATTCAGGACAGTGATCTGAATCAAATCACTGTCCTCTGAATTGGCAGAATCTGAATTGAATACTTTCCTATTTGCACAGACCTACCAGACAGCACATTTGTCCTCATAACCACCATGATCTAGAGCATTTTGCCCCCAAAGAATGGTGTTAGCCAAGACTACTACATAGGGCTGTGTGAAATGGCACCATTTCATTTCAACCTGCATTTCAATGGAACAGTGTTTCGTTTCAAATTTCATTTAGATTCCAAACCACTGTTCCGTTTCGTCGAAAGGGTTTCGCTGTTTCGACATTTTGCCCATTGGCTACAGTGGAGAAGCTCAAAAGAGCCTATAACTTTGTTATTTCTGGCCTGATTTGGATGAAACTTGCAGAAATGGTAGCCCCTTCTGAGGGCATGAAGCCTGCCAAGTTTCAAGGAGATAGGTGCAGGGGTTTCAGGGAAACTGCACTTCAAGCTACGGACAAGCAAAACTCATGACTTGGTTGGCACTGTGTGTGTGTTAAGGTGCAGCAGGATGAAAGCTGCAGGCTTGCTAGCCCCTGCTAGCCCCTGCTGAGGCCATGAAGCCTGTCAGCTTTCAAGGAGATAGGTGCAGGGCGGGTCTGGGTTTCAGGGCCCTGCACCTCTAGCTGCTGACAGGCAAAACTTGTGACATGGGTGGGTGACACTGTATGCACATTAAGGTGCGCCCTCACTCAACTGACACCAAGGCAGAAAGCAGGGCAGTTCAAACAATGCTGCCTTTTATGCAGTTTTTCCATTCCTCCCCCCACCGGTGCTGGGATTGGAAGGGACCTCAGGAAAGGATGACAGTCACTAGCCAGTAGGACTGTACAAGTCTTTGGATCCCACTTTGGATCCGGAACTACTTTGGATGCTTTGGCGTCCAAAGCAGCACTTCCAGATTTGAAGCGGGGTCCCAGCAACAGTATCCGGAGTGGGTTGGGGGCATCCGAAGCTCTTCAGATCCACTTCAGATGCTTTGGACCCACTTTGGCCATTTTGAGGCAATTAGAAGATGGAGCAGGAGTTGGGGGGGAGAAGTGGGGGGAAGACTGACATCTTTAGGCAGCCAGTGAGAAGGATTTCTCCCTGGCTACCTTTCCAATGGCAGCATCTGTTGGGGTGGGACTAAAAAAAAGCATAAAAGTCTCTGTCTCTGCCTTTTGCAGCTCATTCCCTGTCAGCGACTGAGAGAGAGGGGAATGTTAACTGAGACCTGCCTGCTCCTTTTTGTTGTTATAAAGGAGTGGTTAGGATTTAGCTTAGCTTAGTTTAGCATAGCTATTCTATTCGATTATTAGTAGTATTACAATTCTTTTTTGCAAAGTTTCTAAAAAAATAATTCAAAGAAATAAATTGAAAGTTGTGTTTTCCCAGCCAGTATTATCATTCACTGTGCAAGGAGGCACAGATTTCTTGCACGCACACAGAGACCCAGAACACAGAAAAAAAAATCACAGTGGAAGAAGACAGACAGATATTTACAGAAGAACAAGACACAGATAATATATTAAGACACATGAAGACACACAAATAATTTTATTCAGAGCAGAACAAGACACAGATATTCACAGGAGAATAAGACAGATATACAAAAGGATTCACACACATACAGAGACCTTTTGCAGCACAGGAAAGATCAATATGAAGTGTGCTGGAAAGGTAGGTGCCAGGTTTTCCAGCAGGAGGGAGAGGGGGTACGGGGAGAGCTAGAGCTGCAAGCCCCCCCATCCCAAACACAGACACATTCTATTCCCAAGCAGCCATGACATCAGTGCTGCCAGTAGAAGCCAGGCAGTGGGAGCAGTGTCTGCACCTGATGTCCCTGCACCTGCACCACCTCCACTCAGTCCAGAAGTGGGCACTAGCAGTGGGATCACTGCCTCCTCCACCCCAAGTTCATCTCTCAGCGTGAGCCTCCCGCTGCCAGAGGTGGAGCTGGAGCTGGAACCAGGGATGCTGAGTGCGCTGGCTCAAGCACTTCTGGGGCCTGAGGGGGAATCAGAGTTTGTGCTCCACGCCCCCCAAGTTTTCCCTAGACCCAGGTCTCCTCCAGAAAGCAGCATCTCAGAGGAGGCTGAGGTCGAGGAAGCAAGTGGCTCAGCTGAGGCAGCTCCTCCTGCTGTTCAGCCTCAGCTTGCTGAGAAGGGGGAAAAGGCAGGATCCTCACCCTCAACCCAGAAGTGGGGGAGTAGTGTAGTGTGGGATCATTTTGAGGTGGCAGATGATCCCAGGTTTGCCATCTGCTAGCACTGCCAAAGGCACATGAGCTGTGACAAGGACATGAGACACTTCTCCACCACAGCTATGCTGCTGCATCTGAGGAGGCACCACCCCTTACCCTTCTTCCAGCTGCTCAGCCTGGCACCAGTACAAGTGTGCTAAAAGGGAAGTCCCCGACTCACTCCAAAGCCTCCTTACCCCTAAAGTAGAGGCAGGCCACCCTGGACCAGTGGGGGAGAGGTGGACAGAAAAGGGGGGCGCATTCCCAAGGCACACAACATCACCCAGAGCATTGGGGAGATGCTTGTTCTGGGTAGCCAGCCCTTCTCCCTAGTTGAGTGGCCAGGGTTCAGGCATTTTGTAGCACTTCTGGTCCCATTTTACAAAGTGCCCACATGCACCACTTTTAGCAGGACAGTGGTGCCCTCCTTGTATCAGGAATGCAGGGAGTACTTGAGGGAGGACCTGCACAAGGCAGGGCCACAAGTAGCCTTGCACTTCACTTCCAACATCTGGAACAGTCGGGGTGACGATCACGCCTACCTCCCTCACAGGGAACTGTGATCAGTCAGGCCATCAGTGGGCCCTACTGCAAGCCGAGGTGCTGGATGAGTCTCCCATGGCAAGGAAGATCATGGGGGCCATGAACTGCATGGTGCAGGGGTGGTTTATTGGGCAGGTCGAGCTCACCCACGAGTTCACGGTCACTGGGTATTGGGCATGAGGCTGTAGGGGAGGAGGAGGAAGCCTTAGTGGGGCACACTGCCATGATGTGCAGAGGCCCCAGTACCAGGAAGGGAGCACCTTAACACACACACAATGTCACCCACCCACATGATGAATTTTGCTTCTTAGCAGCTTGGGGTGCAGGGCCCCAGATGACAGACTCCCCCAGCAAGATGCACACAGCTGGCAGGCTTCGTGGCCTCAGCAGGGGCCAGCACCCCTGCAGTTTTCAGCCCGCTGCATCTTAACACACACACAGGGTCATGTGTGTCATGAGTTTTGCCTGTCACCAGCTTGTGGTGCAGTTCCCCCCAAACCCCTGTACCAATCTTCTTGAAATGTGGTGGTAAAAGCTACCACTCCTGCAGTTTTGACCCTCCCCCCACCCCTGGTGTTGTAACACATAGATGTGACAGGAGTTTTGCTTTCAAGAATTTGGGGTACAGTTCCCCCCAAACCCACGCACTGATCTTCTTGAAACTTGGCAGGCTTCATGCCCTCAGCAGAGGCTACTATCCCTGCAGATTTCATCCAAATCATACAAAAAACAAAGTTATAGATCTTTCATCGATTCCCCATTATACCCTGTGGCCAGATCTTCAATGTGGCTCCCAAGCTTTGGAGCTGCTTCAGCCGGCTTAAGGCAGAAACCCAAAGGAGCTCCAGATCAGATCGCTGACATCCGAAGCGGCTGGATCAAATCACTGCTGACTCACACAGGCCTACTAGACAGCTACATAGTCAATAGTGAAAGCACTCCTTCCCCCTCACTCTAATTTGTTTCCCTGCTTGTAAGCCCAGCTTGAGCTTCAAAACTTGAAATGTTTAGACAATTTTGAAACATTTTGACTTGTCTTATTTCATTTCAAGGCCACGTCCAAGCTCTCCATTTAGTTTAGATTTGGCTGTTTTGCACTCGAAACGAGTCAAAACAGCGCTGAAACAAAGACTGCTGGTGAAATTTCACACAGCCTTAATACTTATGTGCTACAATACCTGGGGGTGTGTCCAGGTGCAATGTGCTGTGACTGCTGCTTGACCCAAGGAAACACTTGTGAAAATGTGCTCTAATGCTTGACATGGTGTCCTGGGTCAGGTAGGGGAGGCTGGGGCCAGCCCTTGGGCTGGCCCCTGCAGGCTTACCTAGGGTGCCAAGGGGCTCCAGGAGCTGCAGTCACAGAAACCTGACAGCACAGAACCTAGCCAGCAGCCAGAGCCTGGCTCCAGCCAGCCAGGCCCCAGTTTCTGGAGGCATACCCTACCACCCCATGCACCACCCAGTGTGAAAAAACCCACCATGTGCTGCAAATTAGCAGTGCAGAGAATGCCTGCATGTGTAGTGTGTGGCACCACAGACCGCATGTCTGTGCTCCTCTGGACAGTCTTGCTGCTTTGTGAAATATTTAGCCCCAAGTAAGATGCTGTATACAGTCCATGGAAGTTAGGCCCCCAAGTAAAGGGTCTGCAAAAGATAGAGTTCCCTGTGCAGCTGTCTGTTATGGTGAGCCTGCAGCTTCTAAACTTGGGAAAGATTTCCCATTAAGGCAATATGGTGCTTACACTTAAGTGTCAGAATGATCAAGTCTTATAGGCAGTGTCCAGTGGAGCAGGGAATGAAGTGTAGGTATCAGAATTCAAGGCTAGAAACATACTGGTCTAGGTGCTATGTTGTCTATGTATTGAAAACCAGGGGACTTCTAGTTAGTATTCTCAATTGTAGAACTGGTGTTTCAACACTTTATTTCTGTTCTAGGTTAGTGAACATCTTAACCCAGATCCTATAAAAGATGAGGATTGGTCCCTTTATATGTTCAACGGTCAACGAGCACAAAGACTCAAGATCAGTGAAACTAGTGAAGCCTTCTCAGAGGAGCTGGCAGAAGAAACTGAATTTCATTCCACACTCTATCACATGATTAAAGATTTTGCCAGTGAACCAGCAATTGAGAGAGTAAAAAAAGCAAGCTGCCTATTTACTGATGCTGTATACCAGCTACTCCTTGGAACTAGAGTTTTAACATACTCTTAAAACCAAAATTTAAAAAAAAAGATTTATTGAACATTAAAAAAAAAAAAAAAAAAGGTCAATAAAGTCAAATTTGAAATCCATCATTTCACATTCAGATAGTCTGAACAGCCTTAAAATGACTGAAAGTAGCTTTCTGCATTTAAAGACTATCATTTTCCTTCCTCTCTAGCAGTTGGAGAATTTAATCCTGTTTATTGTTTCAAATAACATTCTAAAAGCTGAATGAAATATGGAAGGTGAAAGTCTATTTCTGATAGTTTAAGTTGTGCTTTTCTGGTGAAAATTACTTCAAAAGAAGTCTAAAATAATCAAACTAGCTTTAAATATACCTCTCGGCTCCTCACATCTATAGATTTACTCAACTAAAATATAGTTATTATGTTAGTTCACAACAAAATGCCACACAGAAAGGTTACTATACAAGCCAAAAAGGTTCTAATCCAGTGTTATGTAGGTGGTGGTCCATTGTGTCGAAGTCCAGTATATGGCCACAACAGCTTTTGTAGTGAAGTCCAGGAATTCCCAGTTCCCACAGGAGCCGCATCTGCTGGTCTTTGAAGAGACAGGCCAGTGAGAAAACTTGTGAACGCAGCAAGTAGGACCAGAATGGTAACCGAAATCCATAAAGTCTTGTTAGCATCACAAAAGGAAGTCTTGAGATGAGAAACCCATGAAGACATCATGTTGCAGCTATAGAGAAGCACAGGTTTTTTACTTAAGCTATCATTTTACAATCTGAAACCTAAAGACAAGGCTGTTAGCTTTCTGTCAAGTCAGGCTTCTTGGCCAGTGCCAAGGTCAGGTTCCAAAAAAATAAAGCGATTAAGATTCTGATCACCATATCAGAATCTGTACCCTTCCTTAAAAGCAAGCACCTTCATTCCCTGGTCAACAAATTGAGCTGGTAGGGGCTCAAATGGAATTAACAAAAAGCACACTGAGCAGGAAGTCACCTAAAACCAGCAGTTAGGAATGCTAAAGATACCCATGTTCAAATATTACTCCTCTCTGGGATTTAAATGTCTATTAGCCTTGAGTAAAAGCTGGTATATTCTAGTGTATTCTCCAGCTGGGGTAGTCAGTCCCTCTGCCTGAAGCTCTTGCACAGTATAGTGAAAATGACCAAGTGCGAGTGCTTGTATGCAACCAAGTCTGCCAACTAGTGCTTAGAGCCCTCAGCAGGGAAGAGCAAATACTGAATTTCTAGTCCTGCTCTACTGCATACTTGAACTATGTTAGATCAATAATTGAACCAAATCTTGTCTGAAGCCACATAGGGATTTTCACCAGATGTATTAATTCAGCCTTGTTTAAAAAGCTAGCACCAACAATTAGGTCAAGAATATGCTTCTACTTCCTCCTAACCTCACCTGAACACTTCCCCTTACATGGATTACTGGTTATAAGTGGGGAATGCAAATGCATACTCACGCCGAGTTTAGAATCCATTTTGATGGACTTTTCCCCTTTTCAGCAACACTCATCTTCCTCTGTTGGTCTTCTCTTGTTTCTTCAACTGGTGGTTCCAACTTTGTGTTTCTGTCGATAAGCATTAAAAGTTAAGCTTCTCCTATAAGTACTCATGAGCACACCAAATATTTTTTTTGGTTTATAGCACCAAATAGTCTTGCCATAAAATGTGTACATCAAGGACAATGAATACTCAAAAGAAATGTGTAAAAGCCTTGGAAATTAAATGGTCTAAACCTACTTTGTTTCGGAGTGTTCTTCCTCATACTCTGTCCAGGAATATGTGCTAATGAATCGTTGCAGTGAAGGACGCTTCTCATTTTGCTTTGCTCCTAATCTTCCCCTGTCAAATGAGACAATGTATTCTTTACTGTTATTATGTAAAAGGATTTAGCCAAATCTTAGTGGCAAACTAGAATTTGAACAGCTTCAGCTAAAGTGTGTGCGCTCATTTGGACTAAGTTGTATAACTTTAGTCCACAAATTTTTGCAGCCTAAAGTCTAAATACCTAGTTTCATTAAGCATAGTAACCCAAATCACCCAATTTCACAGCTCTCAGGCCCTTACAAGCTGAAGTCACCCAGAACCATGAAGGATCTTTGCGCTACAAATTTAAGTACAGACAGAAGAGTCAGGCATTATTTAGGCACAGTCTTACAACCACTTTGACTGCAAGCATCAAAATTTGCAAAACCAAGATTTAAAAAAAAAAATCTACTCTGGGAATAAGCAGCTAGGTCTGTGGGCCAGACCTAACCTGCAAAGCCCTTTAGCTATATTTGATCTGCCCTTCATCTGTATTTGGCAGCAGTTGCTCTCCATGGGGAGAAGTTGCAGCTGTAGTAGCTGGCCTCTATCACCCACCTCTGACCTGGGCCGTGTCATTCCAGCCCACAACCTGATACGGTTGCCGACTGCTGATCCACTCTACGCAAGTATAATAGGTCTTTCATACGATGCTTTGTGAACTACTTTGGAACCATTTAATCACAGCTATTGATCAAGCTGAAAACTAGTATTGTGCAAGGCTTCAGACAGAGCTTCAGATCCGGAGAAGCTTCGGCGTCAGAAGCAGCATGTCCAAGTCAAAGCGCTGGCCTCATTAGGCTTCCTGAAGCGATTCAGAGTTTCTGAAGCACCTTGGAGATCCAGCCATAGGGTATAATGGGGAAACTATGAAGTATCTATAACTTCGTTGTTTTTTGTCCGATTTGGATGGAATGTTCAGGGGTGGTAGACTATGCAGAGAGTATGAATCCTGCCAAGTTTCAAGAAGATCAGTGCAGGGGTTTGGGGGGGGGGAACTGGACCCCAAGTTCTTGAAAGCGAAACTCCTATCACGTCTATGTGTTACAACACAGGGGGGTCAAAACTGCAGGGCTGGTAGCTCTTGCTGAGGCCACAAAGCCTGCCAAGTTTCAAGATGGGTGCAGGGGTTTGGGGGGGAACTGCCCCCCCAACCTGCAGACAAGCAAAACTCATGCCATGGGTGACACTGCGCGTGTTAAAGGTGCAGCAGGGTGACAGCTGCAGGGATGGTGGCCCCTGCTGAGGCCACAAAGCCTGCCAAGTTTCAAGATGGGTGCAGGGGTTTGGGGGGGAACTGCCCCCCCAACCTGCAGACAAGCAAAACTCATGCCATGGATGCTTGTGGGACTGACTGTCTTGGTGTGGGAGACACTACTGCAGGCCTGGCTGCTAAACTACTGTGTTACCAGTTACCAAATCAATCATGATTCACTCAGGGACCAGCTCAATACACAGGACTTAGCTAATGTAACCAGTTAATTGCCATGCCTACAAAACCAGGTTAAGGAGAGGAAATAATTAACACAGACAATCAACTGCCCCAAGAGCTAGGGGTGCAGGGCCCAGGACCCCCCTGCACCTATCTCCTCGACAGCTGGCAGGCTTCATGGCCTCAGCAGGGGCCACCAACCCTGCAGCGCCTTCACACACACACACACACGGTCACCCATGTCACAAGTTTTGCCTGTCAGCAGCTTGAGTTGCAGTTCCCCCCCAAACTCCTGCACCAATCTTCTTGAAACTTGGCAGGTTTCATGCTCTCAGCAGCGGCTACTATCCCTGAAAGTTCCATCGAAATCAGACAAAAACAACAAAGTTATAGGCATCTCATTGATCCCCATTATACCCTATGGCTGGATCTCCGAGGCGGCTCCGAAGCTTTGGAGCCACTTCGGCCGAATCGAGGCAGAAACCTGGTCTGGAGCTCCGGATTGGATCCCTGGCATCCGAAGCGGCCAGATCTGAAGCCGGATCAGATCACTGCCAACTCGCACACGCCTACTGAGAACCTCAGCTTCCGTTTAAGAACAAGACCCAAGTAGCCTCACCAACTGCTTGATCTCCTGTTGAATTTGTCACTCTTTTCTGCTCCACCAGTTTCATTTAGTTGAGTCTGTAGGGGAAGTTAGAAATGTTGCCGTTGCTTTTGAAATATTAAAAACCCAAGTAGACACCATTATAATGAGAAACTTTACTCACCAGTGACAGACCAATGCCAGCATTTCCAGTACTCTTGGGCAATGTCGCAATGCTAACTCTTCGTAGTGATGAGGGCTACATAAATAAAGCGGTAATACTAACTTATGCACTGGCTAGGCTGTACAAAAACGCAGAAGATTGGCAAGTAAAAAAGGATTGTGTTAATATTAAACTTTAACACAAATAAAGGACAACCTATGCCAACTGGAACAGATGTAATGTGCCCTAACAAGGAATCTTTGCACATTAACGTGTTAATTTTCTACTTTAACAGACTGATGCTCAAAATAATGCTATTGTCCCTTTCCTGAACTGATTCCATTTTTCCCCCCCCTGACTGTGCTAAACACTTTGTTCTCAAGGTCCTTAAAAAGGGAATCCCTGTAAGCGATAGTACTTGAACACAAGAGAGAGAGCACAAGGGTTTAGACCTCAACAAATCAATTTGCTACTGTAAATGCAACGATATAGTCTTTTTTTTTTTTTCTTTCATTGAAAGAGTGAAATGTTAGCATGACCAAGATAGATAGATTACTTTTCAGGGTTTGAAGAATTTAGAGTTCAGTGGAAAGTTACTACCATACCAGTAAAATACGTATATAAAGCAGACAAAGAACATACAGAGCATGCATCATTTGCCCTTAATACCTAGTGTTATATCATTACCTTGTAATTGAGAGAACTTGGAAGACTTTTATTTGCAGATTCATCTGTGAAGAGGAACAGATATTATAAGTAGGTTCATAAAAAAAGTTGCCATTACAGCATAAAACCTGGCTAACTACAGTTTCCACTAAAGTTAACTGCATCTCAGTACCTCATAAAAAAATTAATTAAATTAAAAAAAAATCATCCTGCAGAACATCAATACAGAGACAGTTCCATCTCTCTTGATAAGATAACCTACCACCTATGACAATTGTGACTTGGTCTTATTGACCTACAGGTCTAGGATCTCCTCTCCTTTCAACAAGTTAAGTCTCTGTATAAAACATTCCTGTAGCCAAAAGGAAGAAATAAGACATTGACATAAGCTTCTGCAAGGATGTCCATGATGCGACTGTCAGGATAGGGTTTTGTTTTTCTTTTTTTAAGATAGACAAATGTGCTCTTGATTCTCAACAGGATTACCTCCATCTCCAAGAGAGCTAAATGATCTTTCATTTTGAAGTAGAACTTGTTTCAGCTCCTCAAGTTCTGCATGTTCTTTGGTATACATGCGTTTCAAATTTTCCACGTGTTGAATCATTACTTCTACTGCTTTACTGACACGGTTCTCCTAGCAAACACAATATAACACCGTATAAATGCAAATACAAATATGATGGAAGAGCCATTAGCTCAGACACCGAGTTGTTACAAATCCAAGCAAATCACTCCAATATTAGCCTTCCTAGCTACGTGCACATTTTCCTTCTCTTGCACATCTTGGTAACCACAAGATCTTTCTTTGGCTTTGATAATGTAGTCTTGTTACACCAGAGGCAGATAAAAATATGGCCCGTGGGCTGCATCCAGCCCACCAAGTGATTTCATCCAACCCATGGATGGGTGGCCACCAATTAATTATATCCAGCCCTGCCCTTGGCTGCCCCTGCTGCACTCCACATGGGGCTGAGCCCTGCCCACTGCTGCTGAGCAAGTGCACTGCACACTCATCCTCATGTGAGAGCGAGCCCCAGCCAAGCATATAGCTTCCAAGCAGGGCTGCTGCCACTGCCACCCAGGAAACTGCTCAGCTACCCCAGCCTCCAGCAGCTCCTCCTCATGTCCCTACTGCAGCATTCCAGACAAGTAGGGAAGAGGCAGCAGGCAGAGGGAAGTAGCAGCTGGGTGGGAGTGTAGAGCTTAGTTCGTGGACCCCATGCCCAGCATGGTGGCAGGGACACGGAGCATGGGTCACCCCAGTTCCATTGCACAGGGCTTCCCTTGGCTCCTGTGCAGGTCCCAGGACTTGTGCACCACCAAAAAGAAGCCCTGTGTGATGGAGCTGGCATCCTTCCCCACTCTCTCTCATGTCATGTGCAGCTGCTGGGACTTCAGAAGTGGAGCGTAGTGGAGCTCCACGTGAAGCCAGGGCAGTTCTGCTCCTCCTCTCCGGCAGAGTCCGGGGAAATGCATGTGGTGACAGGAAGCAGGGCCAGGCCACCAGCTCCATCATGTAGGGCTCTCCCATGCAGTGTGGTGTTCTGGCCAAGTCCTGGGAGCTACATCCAAGATGCAGGGAGCCCTGTGCCTTGCTGCCATGTGCAGCTCCCAGAAGTGGCTGGAGCTGTGTGCTGCCAGGGGGCTTTACCTGCACAGGCCATGAGCACCCTGAGATACTGTGCGCCATAGGGGGAAAGAAGAAGAGGTGAGAGCATGTGGGCTCCCACATGCATAACCCACCATACCCACACATCCTCCCCAACAAACCCCACAACCACACTGCCCCAAAACTACATACCCCTACCCCCAAACACCCTCTCCCACAAACCCCACACCCTGTGAACTTGTCACACATTCTCGCCCCACAACCACCCTGCCCCCAACATACTATATAGAAGAGTAAGGCTTTATTTTGAGCTATTATGTTATCACCTCTATACACATTACACAAATGCATGTATACAGGGACAAAAATATTATTTTAAATAAAATTAAGATACGTTCTAATCAATGTTTGATTTTTACTGGGTGATTATTTTATTCTAGTTCCAAAGTGACATACTCCCCTTCCAAAAGGGGAACTTCCAGGGGCAAGGGGAGGGACTTCCAGTGGCAAGTCAGGGGTGGGCAAAAATGCAGCCTGCTAGACCATTCTATCCAGCCTGCAGGGCCCCTAAGAAAAAAAAAAAATTAGAAAATGAATATGTATTTATCTGTTCTTAGTTCCTGTCAAAGATGACAGGAGCCAGGCGAATCATCAGCAGGCTCCTGCAACAGCAGGGCCTGCCTGGCCCCACCCCTGCATCTGGAAGCCCCAGCAGGTGTTTCTGGCCTGGGACCATGTGGCTCCTCATGCCTGCACTGGCATGGGAAACTCAGGTGGGGGGAGGAAGAGGAAGAAGGGTAGGGAAGGACCATGGGCAGGGGTTGCTTCCCCCCACCCCATGCACTCAGCACCAGCTTGTAACCCGCCTCCGCTGCCAGCCTGGACCCATCAGGGCTGCACTGTGGTGGGAGCAGCTGCAGCTCCCCCGCTTGCCATCCTGGGCAGTGTTTGCTTCTGCTGGGCAGCAGAGAGGCAGCAGTGGAAGCTACACTGCAGCCTACCACAGTGCGAGCTCCAGGCAGGCAGCAGCAAACACTGCCCAACATGGCAAGCAGGGGGGCCGCAGCTGCTCCTGTCATGGTGCAGCCCAGATGGGCAGGCGCGGAGCCAGCACGGGGCCCGCCCAGGTTGGCAGCGGGAGTGGGTTACAAGCTGGTGCTGAGCACAGGGAGAAGCAGCCCCTCTCCTGCCCCAGCACCAGCTCATTCCCTGCCCTCCCCCTTACCCGAGTTTCCTGTGCCAGTGCAGCCGTGAGGAGCCACATGGTCCCAGGCCAGAAGCCTGGGGGGTGAGGCTGGGCAGGCCCTGCTGTTGTAGGAGTCCACTGGGGCTTCCCCTGGGTCCTACTGCCCTAGGGGCTCACTGGAGCTGGGCCAGCTCCCCCCTCTCCCTGCTGGTGCAGCCCAGCCCAGCTCCACAAACCCTTGCCAGCCTGTGCCCTGCTCTGGCCCTGCAACATTGGTCCCAAGACATTGGTCCCAAGATGGTAAGCAGAGGGCGGGGCACCCATCAAGGGGCCAGGCTACCCTTGTGACCCTTGACAGATCACCAAAAAAACAAAAACAAAAAAACCCCAATTCATTAAGCATCCCTCTAGCCAAAATAATTGTCCACCCCTGTACTACACCCATCTACTCAGAATGCCTTAGGTTTTCTTAAGGCCAGCCAGTCTTTGCATTCCTCCATTGGCTTTCCCCTTTCCTACCAGAAACGCTTGTATTCAGTTCTCCTGCATCCCATCCATCCATAGGTGGGCGATGGAGTTATTTAGCCAAGTACTTTTGTGCTTTCTCCTTTGTTCTTCCCCATGCTTAAGAAACTTCCCATAAATATCCACCAAGCCTACTTTATTCTTTTCAAGAGCCCTCAAATACTCCCCAATGCCTACAAAAACTAAAACAGGCCAGCTGGGGTACTGAGATTACACTGATCAGTAGTTTCACTGTCTCCTTGTAGGTTTTCCTCTCTTTTCCATCTGTTATGATGCTTTTTGAGGCAGGGATTGCATTTTTGTTCTCTGCTTGGGCAACATCCAATACAGCTATGCCCTGGCTCCTGACACTATTTTATTCATCATTTGTACTGCCATAGATCCATCCACAATGTTCTCTAAAAGTGTTATTGGCTGTTCAGATTAGAAAAGTAGTTACAAGCTAATCTCTTATATTAATTATAGGGTTTTACAAGAGTACTCCTCATAAAAAACAAGTAGTCAAGTTACTTACTTGATTGATGGCTCCCAACATTTCTGCTCTACTAGCAACCCTGGTCACATACTGACTAAGGCTCTGCAAACATTTCTCCAGTTTCTTAATGATCTCCTGAGCTTGATTATCTTCATCACACAAAGGTGCTAACAACTGAAGAGAAAAAGCAAATGAGCCAAGCACCAAATAAACAAAATGCTGGTCCTAAATTAGCTGCTCATGACAGGAAATGAACATACTTCCCTTAGATTCCATACAGATCAGAGTCTGCACTAGCACATATATTCACAGGATTAGTGCCCAACATGTTCAACTAGTGCAAAAGTTAGTGCCGTTCTATCAGCAGCGTGGAGTTTGGCCGATTTTCACCAAGTACAGATCTGTCCCTTGGACGTTTACCTTATGCTGTTGTCAATGTGAAACCATTCACTGAAACACATTAGCTTCCTTTTTAGCACGCAATGCATTCAATGGTGCAGAAGAACTTCAAATGCTAAATATCTCTAATGTTTAAGATAAACTACTTTATGGGTGCATCTACACGAGATGCTTCCAGCACACTAAATTCTACTGTGCATTAGTGCAGCAAGCAAAACCCATGCTAATATGCAGTAGATTTAATCTACTGTGTATTAAATGTCACCCCAAAAAAAAAAAAAAAAAGACCGTCTGCACTAATGCTCAGTAATGCTAATTACGGTGCATGTTGTACTCATCTATAGGTACCAAACATAACGTGCTTTAATTACAGCACATTAAAGAGCATGTAGATGCACACTATGTGATCAAAACCAAAATAAAATTCCTATTAAGAAAGCTGTACACCAAACATACATTGTCCAGCCATGTATCCCTTCCCCCTTCCAATCTTATCCACTTCTAACCTCTAGTAGTTTCAGTCCATTAGTGATCTCCTTTTTCAAATTTTCTTCAGCCAAGTCTCGAGACCTTTCTTCAAGTCGCACTCGCTTGTCCAAAGTAAACAGGTCACATTTAAAGCCCAAAGACAATCTGAGAAACTCTGCCTGTTTTTACAGAAGAGAGCTATCAGGACAGACCTAGCAACGCAAGTCCAATCACTATTAAGCAGTTACTCAAGATAGACCTCCTATCCCACCAACACTAGAGCCAGAGTCGTTGGAGATTGAGAAACAAAAGGTGGAACCAAATCAGTAGGTCTCAACTTCTACCCAAGGGGTTTTCCAAAAAAAAAAAAAAAGGATTTCCTGACTGCCAGTCTCAAGTGATAAGTAAGTTTGTAAACAGAGTAGGTCCTTCTCCAGCATAGGTCATTGTTGCCTTGTGCAACAGGACTAGACAGTTCAGCCTCAAACAAGTGGTACAACTGGTATACTCTGATGGCTTTGGATTTGAGAGACAAGGAGAGCTAGGTCCAACAGATCATTTTAAAAAGTTGATCATGGCTCTGCTCTGGCCCTACCTGCCCCATTCACAGATGCTGCTCCCCACTCACCTACCCACAGCCCTATCCCATGTGCCTGGCCAAGGGGGTTCTGGGCTGGTCTCCATGGAGAGACCACCCACCTGCTCTGTCCAGCACCCCTGGACTATGTAGGGAGTTTTGGTGAGCTCGTGGGCTGGGGGTAGGGTGGTGACCTGATCTACAACAGCTCACCAAAACTCCAGCCCAAATAAAGTTCCCCACACCTGATCTAGGGGATTTCATTTAATAGAATCATAGAAGTAGGGTCGGAAGGGACCTTGTAGATCTTCAAGTCTGACCCCCTTTGAACCTGGGTGCTAGACAAAGTAAACATTTATGTCATCCATGTTAAAGATGATGTGGGCACATTAGTTAAATTGAGAAAAAGTTAGAAAGTCAAGTTTTAAGCTGCTCCATATCTAATCAGTACTTATTTTTGTTCAGTAGACTGCAAAAAATTGTTTACCTGATCTTGACAGAGTAGACAGATTCCTACTCCCTGAAATATTTGAGGTACAAAAGGTCAAAAACTCACCTCCACCTCCTTTTCATTTGGAGAGCCACTGTAGGAGGAGAACACAACACCAACATAAGCAGAATGAAGTGTTAAATATATGCAGGCTGGAATCGGGCAAAAGGTGATACTTACTCATCGCTCAGATTGGTTTTAGCTCCTTTAATGCCAGCTGCCATGGGTGAATTCTCTGATTGAAAAGACATGGAAAACAGATCTCAATTGTCAGGTACAGAGCAACCTCTCCTCTCAAAAGTGTTAAGAGCCCCTAAATTGCAAGATGGCAAGTTCACCAAGACTTTGTTGAACCACTAACCTAGAAGTGGACTTGGGTGCATTAAGCCTAGGCTGAAGATCTGCAAAGCAGTTTGTTAATAATTTAACTGAGCTGACCATTGAAAGATCTCATTTGATAGCCATCAGCCCGAGCCAGAGCATGGATTAAGATCTGAACTAGAAGGAATTGATCTGGGGTTTCACATGGCATCCCAGATACACAGCTTCAAACTGTAGTGATAGAGTAACAAACACACCATGTAGAAGCTATGTTGAATTTACTATTTGCAATTCTCAGGGAGGATCAGCCAAAGACAAAAAGGCATGTGGTTACAATGAGAAAGAAAACTAGACATGCTCAATAAAGACTGTCATCCACCTTGCACATAGCTAAAAGCACCAAACCTTTGGTTAGGGCATCCTTTTAAGAGATCACAAGTTTTTTCATTAGCATTAAAAGGTCTCATCAAGTACAGCAATAGCCTGGCCCAATTTGAAAATCCCTAGGGATGTCTCTCCTCTCCTCAAAGGAAAAGGGATCTGGTTAAACTAATGCCTTTAGACTATGGATAAATGGGTCTTTGTAGGATGGGATACTGCTTCTTTTTGCCCTCACCATTTTGATTCTTAACATAAGAACATATATAACCCACCCACTTGGTCCTAAAGCCACAATACATAATGCAGCTTTGTTCATATAGTTTTGTTGTCTCATCTTATAAGTGATAGAATTGTAAGAAAATATAAAAAGCTGATGTCACCAACATCCTGTACACCCACACAGGAATATGCCCATCTCCATATCATTCATGGAGACTCTGACCCCTGGTTACAAAAGATCTGCTCCGTGGTTTATCAGCTCTCTACACCCTGTTGATAACTATAGATTTGTTACTTTCACTATAAGCAGTTAGGTCACATCCTTTTAGACTAGTAGAGTATTTTGCCACATTACACATACATTACATTTTTCCATCATGTAATTCAGCATTTCAATGATGTTCTGTGCCATTTCTATGCAATACTTTTGTTGTACAGAATACAGTGAGATCATAGATAGAGATATTTCAATATTCTAAGGTTTAAGACCATTGATTCAGGAAAGCTAGCTTGCATCCAGTTGAGTTGTGATATACAGATATCATATGAGGACAACTTACCTTTGATACTGGGAACTGCTATGGATGCTTGTCCACTTCCTTCTTTAAGAGCCTCCATTTCCTCACACACCTAAAGAAGTTTCAGGGCAATTATGCAAAGAAAACTAGAAAAGTAACAATGTAGCCGGGCACCTGGGGCAGCTGCCACAAGGCATCTTCCATTGCCATCTCACTGTGATTCCATAGCTGCAGTAGCTACCCTTTTTTTCCCCACCTCCCTGTTCCTCCCCTCAACTCAATACCTAAGGTGGCTGCCCTGGTTGTCCTGCCCTAGTTACTCCAGTGAAGCAAAATGCCACAAACAACTTAAAAGGGTCCAGACTTGTGTCAGGATTCCCTTCTTATGGCTTAAACCAACTGCAACATTATTAAGGACTTCAGCATTTTATGTGGTCTTACCACATTTAACTTTAAGGCATTTTCAGCTGTAGTTCTGTGATCTTCTGTGCTTGGGCAGAACTCCCTAGTCAGATCAGCACCTGAAGAGAAACATTTAAAAGGAAGTGAATGTAATCATCTCAAAAGCCTCTGAACTTTCTTTCACCATACAACTCATAGTAATTCCCAGAAGAGCACACAGAAGGAAAGAGGCCTTTCTAAGACGCACAACACTGTGGGAGTGTGGAGGAAGGGATGCTGTGATGCCATTTATCAAGCCAAAATATTACAATATGAAGCAATACCACTAAGAACAGAGCAGCTGCTACCAGTATGATGAGTTGCAATTGAAGTTTCCATATGCTCATAAATTTTCCAAAACATTTGCTTTTGGGCTAAAAAAGTTTCCATGTTTTGGATGTCTCAACCTTTTTTAAAAGTATAGAGAATGTTTAAAGTAGAAAGGGACTTGTTTAAGGAAAAAAAAAAAAGTCTCATCAGGGAGCAGCTAAAGAGGCTCTAATTGCAACTCTGTCCACCATCCACCCTAGCTTATATCAAGGTAAGCAGGACAGATACAGTTGCCATAAAGCTTAGAAATTCTGATTCTAGGCCACAGAGATGAATTCACTTTGCTTACATTTGAAAAAGATGAACAGGTTTTAAAAGCAGCATCTGAACTGGGCATGCCCAATTGGGCATGCCTTTCCTCTAGGTGCAGCAGCACCCACAGAGTGACCTGTGGTGTACCATACAAGGGCAGGCATTCAGCTGCAAGAACGCATAAGCAGCAAGGAGGTTACTGAACTTCAAGGGCTGGTAGTTGCAGATTTAGGGGGTAGCAAACTGCAGAGTTAATCAAGTCACATAGCTTTAGACTATGCAACATCTTTACTGCCAGGACCTACTGCCTCCTGTTGTAGGCTACAGGGAAGCTTCCAGTTTAAGTTATTAAAATCCCAGCTGCTTAAAACATTTTCTAAAAGTTGGCACAGTCCTGCTGCCATGAAACTGTTCTAAACTGTTCTTGCTCACTCCACAATTCACTTTAAACAAATAGAGCACGCTAACCTATATTAGGGCTACCAAAGGAAATAGGAGGAGATGACAAGAACTCAACGTTTAGAATTTCCCATCTTCAACCTTCATGTAGCATTGAAAACCAGTTTTCCTTCCACATCCATTTATTATGGGTATGCAAAATGGGGCATATTCAATTTGGATTCAGCCCAAAAATCAGGGACAGCAATTCGATTAGTTGATTTGGATCACTGTCCCCGATTTGACTCGGCTGAATCCGAATCTGAAGATTCGACGCCGATTCAGAGAATTGGTGGTTCAGCCATAGACACAGCTTTAAAATCTTTTTTCTACATACCTCAAGGTACCAGACATGACTCGAACGCTATGATGCTGGGGTGGATCGAATACCCCACAGGAGCACAGGCCCCCCCACCCCCTGCCACCCCAC
Organism: Alligator sinensis; assembly: GCF_000455745.1. NCBI lineage: Eukaryota > Metazoa > Chordata > Crocodylia > Alligatoridae > Alligator > Alligator sinensis. Next base: position 237,173 of record NW_005842236.1, read on the forward strand.
GTGCTGGGCGACGAACCTGGAAGCAGACCAGAAGCACACTCAGCAAATCAGCCTGGTGGGGAGGGGGCAGGTTGGTGCCCCCCAGACCTAGGAGGCACCAGTTGCTGAGCTGGGGGGCATGACGGGCCCCCCAGCATGCTCCCTGGTGGACCCAGAAGTGGACCAGAAATGCTTCTGGTCTGCTTTCAGGTCTGCTGTGGAGCCCCATGCACTCCTGTGGGATGCTCCATCCACCCCACTGCAGCATTCATGAGCTGCCTGATGCAATGTAGAAAAAAGATTTAAAGCTCTGTCTATATCCGAATCATCAAATCTTTCCCAATCCATTTGGAGGGTTCCAATTTGATTCAGAGATTAAAGGGTCTCCCGAATCAATATGGATTTGGAGATTCGGCCACCGAATTGGGCCAAATCTCTGCCGACATATCATCCCTACATATCCCACATGTCATTTTCCAAGAGCTGATGGATATTATGACACTTAAAAACAGATGTACCAAATCACCTCATGTCTCCATGTGCAGTACAAACATCTTAATATAAGAAAAGATTATGCATGTGGAAGATGCGGAAGAAACATAACAAGCTTTACACTTGCAAGATTCATGGCTGGACTGTTTTGTATGCTTGTTTCACTCCTTCCCCAGGGTACCCAGCTATTTTATGACAATAAGGTAGAACAATAACACAAATAAATTGAATCCGGGATCTAAACGTGCAGTCAGAATCCAGCCTAAAAGGAAAGTGATTATTGTTCAGAAAAGGTAAATAGACGATATGAACAACAGTTAGATAAAGCAAGTTATAAAATTAGTGTTTAAAGTACTTTAAAATGTTTCAGTATTTTGTGCAGTGTATCCTTTTCTGCCTTTTTTTTTTTTTTTTTTTTTTTTAGCAGTACCATATATTATGTACGGTTTTCTTAAATTTAGAATCTACTGGGAGTGCAAGGAGAAAAGGCATGTGCTTTAAGTGAAAGAAAGACCATGACAAGTAGGTATGAGACTAATATCAATAATCAAGAAAAAGAACTGTGATAGCCTTTTCATCCAGTCCAATTCATCTTAATGAGAACTGGTCTTTCTCCGTTGCTTTGAAAAGTTGGCCTTGGGGGAGAAGCATCCAATTTTTGAGCATTTCCACCTCTACGTACTTTGAGATTCTCATTTTCATTAAATTAAGTACATAGTACTGAACTTTGCAAACCAGTAAAGAGAGGATTTCCACTGTCCTTCCTCTCCCCCTCCACTCAGCGCCCCCCCCAAAAAATGCAAATCAGTACTACTTAAAAACAGCCCTGGCAAGAGAACCAGGACTTCCTGCAAATGAGGTATGCAGAATGAATTGGTAGTGGTTTCACCCTAATCCTGCAACTGCCTGTACTCAGGCAGTACCCCATCCCCATACACTGTTCCACTTAGTCTAGGAGAAGCTGCAAGCCAGAGTGGTTATTTCTGATCTAATGTAACTCAGAATTTCTGCAAAGCTGTTTTTCTTACTCAACTTCCTCACTTCAAACGATCTTTTGGAAGCCAGCTGTTTCCCCATCACACAAATGTTAAGAGCAGCTACAGTACCTGACAAATTAGCAGTCAGATCCTTATCTTTATTTTGCTTCATTGCCACAAAGGTTGGTACATCTTCCTCTTTTGCCTGTGCAAACTCAGAAGATTTTGTCTCCATAGTGAGCAATTCTATAATAGGAGACAACAGAAAATAAATCTATTATTGTTAGCAGCAACATATGCTCATGTATTTGCTCTTTAGGCAGGTATTAATTAGTTCTGTGCTTGTAGATTAAGAGTCTACCTGTTGATATTTTGGTACTCTCCAACGAGGATGCAGTAGCTTCTTTACGGGATGGTGTTGAATGCTCACTGCCACAAGAGAAGAACTTTAAAATATCCATGATCTGGTATTAAGATAACTTTAATTCCTGAACAAAATTAAATAAATTCTGACCTGGAAATTGCTGGATCAACTAGTGTTAATGGCCCTGTACTGCTCTCCTAAACAAAAAGGAGATTTCATGTTAAATATTTATGGTTTATGGATGAGTGATGGTCTAATAAAAAGAGCTAAAAGTAGGTCAAAAGGTTTAAGCAATCCCTTTAGATGTGCAAAAGCGTTTACTGAAATACTTCCAAAAAGGTAGCAGACACTAACTTTTGAATTCCATTATGTTGTAGGCCACTCTAGAGGTACAATACGTTTATAATACTATTACTACTACAGTGATTGGTTATAGTTTTGTAGAAGAATTTAAAAACATCCCCTCACCTTAAATGGTTGCCACTTTCAATCCTGTACATTTAGTTGCTGATATTTGAGGGAAAATAACTTTTCTTTTGAAACTATACACACCGTTTTCAAGCTGTCCCACATAAGATATTCCTTCTGTAGGACACGCACCAGCATGCACACTTCTACAAAGGAATGAGCGATGCTGCGACAAGACCATTTGGTTTTTCCTGAAAATTTGCTGTTCTATGGTTTTATGCCAAGGGATGAATATTTACCTTCTACTCAGCAACTGTAGCAATATTGCCATTTGCTATCGATATTCCAGTACTGTGCCACAGCCACAATGTAGTAGATGATGACAGTGAGAGGTTAACAGTAGAAATGAGGTGTAATAGTGTTCCTGTGCTTACTGGAGCACCCACTTCCAGGAGTGGAATTTACAAGCCCATGAAGTGGGAGAGTTGGAAATCACTACACCCAGCCTGCTGGCCATGGGGTTGGGGCTCATTCCTTGCCATGGATGGGGCTCAGGAGGCAGGTGGTATGAACTTAGTCTTAGGCAGCTGAAACTGTTTGTCAGGCTCCCTATGAATTCTTTCATAAGAGTGCAAATGAAGTTTGTTTTACTATTCATTGTTAAGAAAATTCCCTTCTCAATTCAATTTTGTTGCAGAAATCAGGCCCACAAAATCTTTTAGTACCATGCAGTTTGCATTTTGTTTATTTTCAGTACCTTGGACAATATAAAAAAAAAAAAAGCAAATACACCTACAGTTATTATGGTGCAACTATGTTCTAATGTTCCTAGTCAACAAGCAATGAAACCAAAGCTGTTGGAAGTAGCTACTTTTAATATGTTCACATGCCTTTGTTTCTCAAAGGTTTGCCTTCAGGAGGTTGTTTGCTTTGATGCATGAATGAATGAATGAACGAACTTGGATTAGTGATTTAGAAAGAAAAGTGCTTTTGCACTATCCTGTACACCAGATACATTTCTTAAAAGCACGTATGCTACAGACTGTCTTGTGCATACCAATTATAGGGATGAGCCGAGAGAAAGTGGGTCTTGGACAAATGTATATAGTAACAAATAAGCAGCTTTGATTGAGTCCATTTATCAGACAGCAGCAACAAATATTATTTGAATCTCCAGCATATGTGGAGGACTTAGAACAAGTCTCTGCCTCAGAAGAAGCCTAATTCCTATTAAAACAAATGCAAACTTAGCACACTTGGAAGAACAAAGTTACATCCTGCACAACATTAAAAAAAAAAAAAAAAAAAAAAGTTATAACATAGAAATCATCATGAACAAACTTCACCATCTTTTTAAACAGGATAATTCAGAGGACTAGATGAGCAAGAAATTTAAATCAGGTGTTTAAGAAAAACCCAGCTGAAGGGGAAGGGGGTGGGGGGAAGAAATAAAAAAGGAAAGGCAGAGGATGAGTTAAACACCTAATCCACTTTGGTTAGGACCTAAAGGGCTTTGTAAGGTTCCTATCAGTTTTACAACTATATCTGGTTTGGGACCAGTACAGAAAGAATGGTGAGAAGGGTGCTGATGAACAGACTTGATTTCATACAGAGAAGTTAGGAGTGATAAGAAAATTTGTATCACACACACAAACCACAAACGTATTACAGCACAAGCTTCCACCAAAGAAATATGCCATCTACATTGGCCAAGAGGATTTTTGAAGCAAGCAATGATTAGGAGTCTCTGCATTTGGGTATGCCAGTGATTGTCAATAATGGGGCTGCAAGATCCTTTTAAGGGTGTAGCGTCAATATTGCCAGAGTCAGACGTGCAAACACCTATCCAGGATTCCTAAAATAAACCCAGAGATTTCAAATAGGAATCCATAGCAGTAAAGGCATCTCTGACCTATTGAGGTCTTTGATTTCTTTTGCAACAGAATTCTCTATTATTTTTCTGTAGCAAAAAAGGAAGAGCTGACATTTTCCAAGGGGTTTCTCAAGTCTAATGGAAGAAGTTGAGAACCACTGAGGTATACAATCCAATGTCCTCAAAGGCCTGATTCACAAAGGATGGGCAGTTAGTTTGAGTAGTGAGGTTTTCTTCAGAAGTCAAGAATTAAGTAACCTAAAAAACTCAAAATCACCGGTTGCTTTTGATAACCTTGCATAATAGTAGCCCAGTTGTATTCAATCCTCCCTTCCCCCTACTAGGTTAAGGATCAGTGAATTGAGTTCAGCTCTGTCAGCTGGGTGTTTCCTCTCATGCAAACTTCTGCTATTTATACCCTTATTTGAATTCTCTCTCAAGCTTAAGGAAATACACAGTCTTAAATTATGGTTCCTAGGTACTGGTGAACTGAGAAGCACACTGGGTGTTAAAAACAAAAAATCTGAAGGCCTGTGATACAGGACTACCTCAAAATCCAGAGGGGGATAACCAAAGCACCCCCCATTCCCCACCCCCCAAAAACACACAAATAAGATCTACCTTAACAGCTTCAGTTTGTAATAGAGGAAAACCATGCATACCTTATCCTCAGCCATGGTTTTCCCTAGTGTCCAGTATTATTGAAGTTTCTGGTTTGCACAGATATAGGATTTGAATAAAGCAAATTACGTTTCTCCCCTACCCCCATCTTAGGTAAACATGTGCTTTGGAAAATGTATGAAAGGTGATAAAGCATGGTTGCAATCTTTTGATGCACTATATCAGGTAACAGCATACAGTAGAGACCAAGCCAATATCTTCCTTCTCTTTCCCCTCTATTCAAGAACACAGTTTCCATTTCATTGGTCTCCAGATACTGTAGCAATCCATGTTAGTCACCAGAATCATCTTCCATAACCCTAAATTAGATCCACATGCTTCCTTGCAAATGCTTTCAGGATGATGCTAGTTTTCAGTACTAAAGATCTGGAATGCAAACTTGTTTTTTAATCCAAGCACTATAAACACTTTATATTCTTATACAAAGAGCTCTAAGCAGTTCAGGCAGCCCCTAAACTCCTACTGTTGTGCTTTGAGAAATTCAGTAAAATACTTCATAACTTACAGTATGAGCTACTTACATTCTGAAGGGCTTGAGCTGCTGAAAATGTCTGCCAAGACTCAGCCTCATAACATACTAGGAAAGCTTTTCCTATTAAACAAGGACATTCAAATTTTACTCTGCGTCATATTTTTAAGCTGATCCTGGACACAGCCTATTTGCCTTCTCTTCAGTTCAGACTTTGAATATTTTGTAGAAGAGGGGAGGGAATTATGAATGCTATGCAAAGGGATTAAGAGAAATATCTAGGAACCCCAGCCAGGGCCTAGAAGAGAAAGGTTATTCTTGATATAACTGGAATTACAAACAAGAGAATTTTTATTTTATTTTATTTATTTTGCTTTAGAAACAAGTTACAAGCATATAAAAGGCTCGGCAAAACTTATGTTGGCAGTGTTGCAAAATAAATCCTTCAAGAGAAACAGGTCATTGGATCTACAAGAAAGGTTTCCTCATCTAGCCCCATCCCCAAATCAGGAACATGCCTCTATTCTTCTCACTATCACTTCTTACTCCAGCAATACTCCTTACTCTTGCTTTTCCAGCCAAGGACTACTGGTTAGCCAGGCTCCTCTGCAGTATTTCAAGATCCAAGGCCGCTCCATTTGTAACCCAGGAACACCCAAGGGTGTGCCCATCCTCAATTGGAAGGGATAGATGAGGCAGGCAACAGTACTGTGAGAGGGACACCTATGATTTGAACTCAGGTCCCTCTTTCCTCTATTGAATAGACTCCACACCAATGCTCTTAACTAATTACAGTTTATTACATTATAATATACATACTATTCTTATCCTCTATATATCACCCAACAAGTAGAGAAAAACTTCTGGTAAGTAGTCCCAATGATATAAATTCAACAACACTAAGGGTATACAGATAAATATTTATAACATGGTAAGCCAGGAACCACCTCCTGGGACCGCTTGTCCCAATGGGAAACCCACCTCAGGGATGGCCTTCTCAACCCTGCACCCTACAGAGGCCTGGCACAACTAGCGAGTCCTCAGGAGGCCTGTGCGAGGGAGGGGCGGATACCCAGATGGGTGAACCAGGCAAGTTAGGGTCAACAGGTAGTTTACAGGGAACCCAGAGGAACTAGTGGCAGAGTACAACCGGGTAGAAAAAGAAGCAGGGGGACAGGGGAAGAGGTGCAAGCAGGCAGCACACCAATGAGGAACCAATTGTACAATATGTGATGGGATTGGTTTAGTTTTGTATAACATATCCATAATTATGATAACAGTCTTACAAAATATAAAGGTGCAGCTTTGCACAATAAGGTGCATCTAACCCTGGATTCCAGTGCGCAAGGGGTACCTTCCTTCCTATGGGTCTAGCTGGGAGGGAGCCTTTCACCAGGGGCTTCCTTCTGGCAGGTGGAGGGGGGGTGGGGGTGTGGAGCAGGCT
>NW_005842236.1:243869-244549 GCF_000455745.1 Alligator sinensis
GCAGGCCCCAGGTCTGCTAGGAACTAAGTCCTCTCTGAGGAGCCACTGACCAGGCCTCAGGGTCCTCCACTCAGAGGCCCCCCAGCACAGTCTGTCTCATGCCAAGACCTCCCCTGCTGGCCCTGTGCCCCAAGCCCCACTTTGGATGCCAAGGGTTTTTGGTTTTTCCAGTTCTGGGGGGAGGGCGGGTGGGAAATCCAGGCACTGCTTCCCTTTCCTGGGCCCTGCTCCAAAAGATCCCCAGAGTCTAGTTTCTTGGACAGGCCACACTGCAGGGCTCTGGCTATCCAGCCTATGCCAGGGCTAACCTGAGCAGCCTCGAGCTGTTCCCAGGGCCAGCTCTCCATGTGCCAGTCTGCACACCATTCCATCCGGCCCCCTGCTGGGGATGCAGGCTTGACCCACCTCCATACGGCTCCCAGAGCCTGAGCCCTGTGCACAGATTGGTGCATCGTTGGGGCAAAGACGGAATCCTGGTGGAGGCCCTCTTTGGGCTCTTCACTCTCCAATGTCCCTCACCGCCTCCCCTAGTGTGGCTCATGCAGCTCCTTTTATACCCTCGGGGGACTCCACCCCCTGAAATCCAGCGGACCTACAGCTTGCAGGTCTAAACTCGGTCCAGAAGCTTCTCACCCCCTCCCTTCAGGAAAGGGGCAATGCCAGCTCCTCCCCACTCTTCC
>NW_005842236.1:244580-258597 GCF_000455745.1 Alligator sinensis
GGAGACCATCCACCAAATCAGGGAATTGACAGTTCTCAAGCAGGTAAGTCCACCACACATTCATCTCAGAAAAAGACTGTTCTATTGCTGTTAGCCCAAATTAGATTGATTTCACTTCTTCTAAAAGAAGTTGCACTGCATTTCAGCAAGAAGGTCAGATGCAAATCTCCAAAGCTTTTGTTTCTAAACCCTGATCTCAGTAATGCAAATTTCTAATTCATATCAGGTTAAAAAAAAAAAGAGCATCTGGAACCAGCTTCCAAGGGAAGTGGTGCTGGATCCTACCCTGGGGGTCTTTAAGAAGAAGCTTGATGCCTACCTGGCTGGGGTCATTTGAGCCCAGTTTTCCTCCTCCCCAGGCAGGGGGTCAGACTTGAAGATCTACAAGGTCCCTTCCGACCCTACTTCTATGATACAGAGTAGAACAGAAAGTGCTGTTGGCCACAATAGTCATCAAATGGAATCAAGCGTTTGTTCATATCCTCATCTGGCATTCATCTGAGGCAGGATCACTGGTGGATCCTTGGGACTGAGACCCCCCCCTATTGTTTCCCTGTTGTCCTCAACCTTAAAATACTGGGTTTGCTGAGAGATACTGGATCCCACTGAGTACTAAATGTCAAAATGAACTATACTATACTGGGTCCATCTAGATGTTCATTAATGCACCTTTGCTACAGTGCATTACATTTTAGTATCTCTAATGTGAGGTACTACAGAAAAGCACAGTAGCCCATGCTATTGTGCAGTAGAAAAAGGCAAATGTTTTTTGGTGACACTTAATATGCAGTACACTATTTCTACTGTGCATTAGCACCATTTTTGCCATGATGCACTAATGCTCAGTAGAATGCTCATGTAGATGTGCCCACTGAGTAGCATCCACTTTTGCTTTTCAAGAGCCAGGGCAGGATTGACTACTACACGGTTCTCATGCCAAAGAAGTAGATAGGAAGAATAAAGTAAATGAATTTTTAAAAATTTGCCCAATTTGAGAGAGAAAGAGAAGCTCTGAAGTCAAAGTACCACCAACCTTAGCAACTGCCAAGGAACAACTGTATTAAAATTTATACAATCTACAAAAGGATCTCAGCTAGGGCATGATTCTTGATGCTCCTAAATTGGGAGAGTGTTTTCACCTTGACCTTCATAGTGCAGCTCAAGCAGCACTTCATTTCATTGAAGGGCCGATTTATAACCAGTTGAGACTGTAACCCATAATTTCTATTTTAGAGAATCAGTAAATGCCTACCACATTCACATTCAGAGGCAAGACTGATGAATGCAAAGACAGTACTCACTTCAGTAAGCAACAAGTCCATCATGGTGGTAGAAACAGGAAGATCTGCCTCAGTCTGGTTGCCAGCAAAATGTATTTTCCACCTGGAAGCACAAGCTTTATTTGCATATTGCCATTTAAAAAGCATATAGTTCAATGATGTTCTTCCTAAACTCTTATTTTGATAACTCAGTTGGTTTAAAAATTGGCTGCTGTGCTGTTACAGGGACAGTACCCAATTCCCCAGTCACAAAAAAACAGAAGCATCACTAAAGTGAAATAATCTAACTGGAACATTAATGTAGCATATAGATAGTAATCATTGGGTCTCAAAAACTATGAGAAAGCTGCTTGTCAGCTTATACTTCTTCAGTAACATCTAACCCTTACTTTTATTTGTGGACATTACTTAAAACAGAAACACTAGAGAACCATAAGGGGTAAGGGAATTGTTGCATGTCAAACCAAAGCATTTCTGGTGTTACTGCAAGGCTTTTTGAGATAGCTTAAAGCAAAGGTTGCTCTCATGGACAGGGCACTTTGAGCTCAGGAGACCAGGATTTCAGTTCGGAATCTGGCTACAGGCTTTCTGTTGGACAACGCTTACCCTGTACCTCAGCTGACATGAAAATAATCACCACCTTGCTATACTTGCACCTTCTGTGGACTCTTCAGGAGTCTATACATCACCTCTTTATTTTCCCCCCCCACCAGAAGAACTGGTTTTACCATCTTACTGGAGGGATGCAGGTGTCATATCCAAGATGGACCCATTTATCAGATCCTGCTGTTCAAATGCAGGCAGAGGTCTGGCTGCAGTACATGTGGAATCACGGTTTGTGTGTACTCTTGGATTCAACTGTAGCGTGTCCAGCGTCAGAGCATCTGTTAAAAAAGATATTCAGACTTGATACGAGAGGTGTCTGTTTAAAGAAAAGCAAACAGACAGAAAAACCCCACAACACTGCTAGTGTTCATATGTGCAGAATAGGTAGTCTTCTTGATCAGTGCCCCTTCTAGAGAACTAAAAGGAGGAACACAAATAGAGACAAGATTTACAGAAAGTGCTTAATGCAAAGCATAATTATGACAAGTGCTACAAGTCATCCTGGCCATAAAATAAAAGAAATTAACGTGTTCAGGTCTAGTTATCCTTCCCGCCCTGCCCATTCTCTTCCCCTCCACTCCCACCTCCAAAACCATAAGTCAGAGTCAAAAAGCCACATTTAAAAACAAACAAAAAACAAAACACCATGCAGAACCCCCTCCTATGTTCTTCTTATCATGCATATTAATAAAAGTTAAATAAAAAAAAAATTGAAGATAACATGGATAATATCATTACTTCATTAGACATTACTACTTGGTATGCATGCTACCATCTCAGGTCATACCACATTAGCAAAGTATTCTAACAGCTTGTAAACAAAGGGGCACTGTAAACAGAATAGGCTTGGATTCAACTACAAAATTCAGGTAATCAGCTATACATATACCTCTTTATTTCTTCCAGTGCATTGCAAGGAGATATTTAGATGTTTCACTAAATATACCATCCTCTGGACACTGCCTGTATGGTAATAGTCTGTTTGTGCAAGGACTATTCTACTAGAAACTAAAATAATCCTAAATCTGTACCATTTTGGTTATATTCTGGAAAGCACATCTACTTAAATTCACTTGCTACTGTTAGAGACTATTAGCAAGAAGATTCAGAAAACTCCAGAGAAATATAATAGACTACAGGTGGAAGGATATTATTATTATTATTATTAGCAGAACCCACTTGAGGGGAGTATGACCAACAGTTCAAAAGATATCAATGCCCATCTTAGTTTAAGGGACTGGCACAGCTCAGTTTCCTTATGGCACAGCTGGCAGCCAAACTACTCAACATGACTTTAATATTTGACAGCAATTAGACTTGGAGCGTTGTCATGGAGGAGGGAGACAAGGCTGCAGTATGCAATATATGAGAGTGTCACATGAGTAGAAATAGAAGCTTGATTCAGAGCAGCCCCTCAGCTCAGCCACCAGTTGGGAATCAAAGATTACAAAAATTGCAGAATGATGCAGCAACTGGGAAGTGTTTCACGAAGTAGCATACTGGGACATGAAAGGTAACCTAGTGCTTAGGTGGAAGACTACAGTTGAGTCCACATGTGTATGATAACATGACAGTCTTAAGAGCAAAGGCTGAAATTTAGATTAAATGAAGGTGGCTAAACTATTTTTAGGATCAGTAGTATATAGACTAAAAACATAAAACTTTCATACTGCCATTCAACCACTGAAGCTAGATCATGAAGAACACAGCTGTTCTTTGTGGCAAAAGCCTGATGGATCCCACCTAGCAAACATCTCAGCTTAATTGACAAGTTATCCACAAAATAAAGCCAGTGGCAACTGTCCCCATGGAATGCCATGCCAGATGTATACTAAGAAGTACATGTGCATATAGTACATCCCACACTTAGCAGCCTGCCATATTAGATTTAGTTCAACAGTGGGCTACCTGACAACTAATTCTTTAAATTTGCAGGGAAAAAAAAAGGCAAGTGGGAAACTAATTGGTAGACCTTACCTAGTAGAGGTGTGTACCACCCGCACTCATGTCCTGACAAAGGTACAAAGGAAACTCCCAGGCGCTGATCTTGTCTTTGGGAGCAGCAGTGTTGCTAATTGAAGGGAAAACACTGCATGTTAGACCTGGTCTCTTCTAAAACCATGTGTGCGTGCACATACACACAGACCCAATAAAAGAACAGATCCCCATTATGTGAGGCAGTAAAAATATGTAGAGTCACTAATTAGAGCCATCTCCATCAATAAGAGCCAGACACATAAATAAACTGGAAAGATAGAATAGAAGTATGTGGGGGTAGGGAGAGGATGGAGTATGCAGTTAACAAATATGCAATAACCATATTAGGTCTACTTTAAAGCAGGAGTAAAGGTGGAGAACAAGTTCGGGACAAAGGCAGGGAAGAAGTGGTTGCGAATCCGTGCATGTGCAGCTGAGGTAATGAGAGAAAGAAAGAGAAGGAACAGAGTTGAAGAGGTGGAATCTCATTAGAATGGCACAGAGGACACCCATTTGAAGAATGTTTATTTGTTGTGGGGTTTTTTTTTGTTTCTTTGTTGTTGTTTTTTTAAATCCTGGTTTGGCCACTTCTGCAACTGCTCCTTCACTAACCACAAAGCAAGTAAGAAAAAAGGCTCCACTCAGGTCCTAGATTTCCCCATAGCGTATATGCTAATTTGTTCAGCAGTAAAAGGCTTTATTTGGAGACTAACTGGATAGTCAGTATTGGAAAGAAAGAACTTCTGTAGCAGTAGCCTTCACCCACATTTGACTTTGGGGGGCTTTTCAGGGAAGGAAGGTTAATTCTGAGTGAATACATCATTGAAGAATCCTCCCCCCCACCAAAAAAAACCCAAACAAACAAAAAACGCTGTTCAAGAGTAACTGGAGGAAACCTTGATTTGCTTAAGTACAGTCCCATTTTCAGGTTTCTATCATTGAATGAGGTGCATTCATTAAAAAAAAAAAAAAAAAGTTAGTTTGCAAAATTTTGCACAGAGGTTACTAAAGTGGCCTGGATCATAACATTTTCAGAAGCACAACATGAAGCAAGATGTAAAAACAAAAAGGTGACACATAGGTAATAAAACATATTCCTTTAATGTCCTGAGGATAGAGGTGATGTATGTATGCATGCTACTATGGCCCCCCCCCCCTTTTTTTTTTTTTTTAAAGAAAAAAAGACGTAAAGTTGAGAGGTGGTTCCCCACATTAGTCTGAAGTTAGACAGGAGGTAGAGCAGAGTGACACCTTAGAACCTACTTCAGATGCTATAAATGGACTGGCAGAAATATAGAGTTTTAAATAAGAGGGAAAGGGAAAACTACCAGGGGAGAGATCTAAAGAACACTCAATGTTCCTCAACTTGAGGACCACTAAGGTTAACAGCTACCCCAGGTAATGGGATAAGAATCTACAGACCCTGTTGAAACCATGGTTAAGAAAACACCACACAGTCTGTGGATGATTTATTGGTTTTGCAATATTGTGGTTTTTAAAAAGAGCTTGTGTCCATTTGTTCGTTTTTCCTTTTTGTTTAAGGAGAGCTACTCTGAGGTCACTGATGGAATGAATGCCTAGGGAGGTTACAGTGTCCTCCCAGAAGCCTCCGTACATTTCTGGAATCTGTATCTATTCATTCTTTACATGGAGATCACCCTATTTGGCCAATATAGATGGCAGAGGGATATTGTAAGCAGGTAATGGTGTGTATGACTTTGGTGGAAGCAGGCAAATGAGTACTGGATGTTATCATTTGTGTTGTTTGATCCAGAGATCCTCATCAGTGTGAGCTGATGAGGGGGCTGTGGGATGTGAGGGGTGGAAGGGATGTAAAGCTAGTTTAAGGAAGCAGGTTCTGGTAGATGTCAGCGCATCTCTCCTCCAAGATGCAAGAGAAAAAGTTATTAATACTAGACAATAGTGGTAAAAAAAATTATAATATGCTTACCTTCTGCTTTACTGTCTCTTGTTTTATATTTGATGTAGACAGTGCACTCTGGTCAGACTCCTCATCTCTAAAACTCTGGTGTAACGCAAAGATAAATTTGGAACAATGACTTTAAAGAGAAGAGTAGACCCAGATCCAGCTTGTAAAAATTACTTGCCGGTGGCTAAAAACTTCTCTTTTCACTGAAGACATTCTTATGCTTCAAACTACCAAACCGACATTTACCTTTACTAAAACTTAAGTAGGAAGGCTTATAGGATAGTCAAATTAATCTGGTTCCTTTGATTAAACTGCAGGCCTCGTCCTGCAAACTGTTACGCTGAAGTAAAATTTTATTCATGTGTACCCTCTCTTCTTTTTAAGTGGAGTTACTTCTGACATCAAACTTATGCACGTGTCAGAAGACTTGTGGCATTAAAAATAACAGCTATTTTGTGAATTTTCTCTACAGGTAAGCCAAGCCAAAAGAAAAATTGGAGACTGAAAGACCTGGTTAAGTCTTGCTATTCCAAAGAGTCAGTTTGTTGAAGATCTAATGTTTCAATTTCAACAGCTTTTCATTTACAAAGGAATGGATTCTGTTTCTCAAAATTGAAGTGTTTCATCACCTCATTATGTAGCATTGCTAGGTTTGTTCTGAAGCGTTCATTCAGATACCGAGTTCAACTAAATGGCCATCCCTCTCAAATTTGTGTAAATTTTAAATTCTTAATTCTAGACTTAGAAAAGAAAAATTTTAAAAACTTGTGGCATCACCCATAAAACCTGCCCAATTTTATTAAATAAATCAACTATGCTTGCCTTCTGTAGTAGGCACAGGAAACACTGTCCTTCTTTATTCCCATTTAACAGAGTTGCCACAAAAGGAAGAGATATTACACATTATCCCACACTACAGCTGGATGGTGACTATGAAGAGGAAGCAATACATCTTTCCTATTATCCCACACCCTAACGGCTCTTTTCTGTACTCACTCCCAGCTCGGCCATCTCGCTCTCAAAACCGTCTGCAGGACAGCGAAGACATGCATCGATTAGTTTTAGTGCAGTTTTATAAAAACGAGGGAGATAAAGCTCCCTGTTAAAAGACACATGACCAGCCTGGTTGTTTACCACAAGTGCTGCCAACATGCTCAGTGCTGAATCGGACAGACAGTGAAGCTCAAGCTTAAGGGGCTTGGAGGGATATCAGTGACATACAAGTTTATCTGCATATACAGTTCACTTCAGCCAATACATATAGTATCAGCAGGAGAGGGTGGGGAGGGGGGAAGAGGTTAATGGTAGGATTGTGTGAAGCTTTGGTAGCCGATTTGATTCAGAGGAGATTGGCCCAATTCGGTGGCCGAATCTCTGGAACAGAATTGAATCAGGAGATGCATTAAAAAAGGTCAGAATTGAATCAGAAGCCTCCAAATCAATTTGGAAAAGATTTGACCATAGACTAAGCTGGCAGAAGTCCTCACCAGACTGGACATAGCTGCCTCCAGCTGGTAAGTCTGTTGTGGTGGGTGGAGGGAAGGAGGCAAATCAATGCCCCCACAGCATGGGAGGGATTGGGGCCGACAAGCTGCCCAGCCAGGGCAGAGAGGGCCCACAGGACTCTGGCGTGGCAGTGCTGGGAGCAGGGGCTATGCCCGGCTGCTGCTTGCCCCCTTCTGCTCAGAGTGAGCTGTGCCTGCATTGTGCCCCGCCACCTTCCCCAGCTGGGCAAGCAGCAGCACGGCATAGCCCCCACTCCCAGTGCTGCCATGCTCATATCCTGTGTTCCCCTGCCCCACCTGGGCGCATGGTGGCAAGGTAGAGCCCACCACTTGCCCAGCTAGAGCAGAGGGGTCGGGGGGGGTGTGCGGGCGTGGGTGCTGCCACCACAGAGCAGGGGCTATGCCCTACTGCCTCTCACAGCCAGGGTGGGAGGGTGTGGGGTGCAGGTGCAGAAGTGCTGGGAGTGGGGCCTATGCCCTGCTGCCGCTTGCCCAGCCAGAGGTGGGGCGGGGGCGCACGATGCAGGCGCAGCTTGCTCTGGGCAGAAGGAGGCAAGTGGAAGCAGCGCATAGCCTGCTGCTTGCCCAGCCGGGGCATGGAATGCAGACACTGATGCTGCTTGCCTAGCTGGGCGGGTGGCAAGGAACAGGATACACAGGATGCAGGTGCTGCAGCCCTGGAAGCAGGGGCTATGCCCTGCTACCACTTGTCTTCCACCTGGAGCAAGCTGTGCCTGCATTGCCACACCCACACCCACACCCATCCCCAGCTGGGAAAAAGTGGCAGCAGGGCATAGCCCCCACTCCCAGGGCTGCTGTACCAGCATCCTGCACCCCACCACCCCAGCTGGGCAGCTTGTCCCAGCCCCATTCCCTCCTTCCCCCAACCCCAACAAACAGATGTACCAGCTGGAGGCAGCTGTGTACAGCATGGTGAGGACTGCTGCCTCTTTAGTCTAGGCCCGACTCTCTGAAGCGTCACTGAATCTTCAGCTCTTATGCAGCCAAATTGAATTAAACCACCGTCTCTCCAAAATTGGCCAAATCAAAATCCAAAGCAAATGCTTGCTGCTTTGTACAGGCCTAGTTGACAGCCATTATAAGATAGTTCCAAGACTGCAATTTGTCTGAAACTGGGAAGAACTGGATACTAATTCACCACTGTCCATTGTGCCATAAGACTCAGCCTTCTCCCACCAGCTGAAATAGACTTCATACCTGATGTAGCAATCCACAGAGCTGCCTTTCAAACAGCATCTCTCGCAGAGTGTTAACAGTTGCTATGAAGAGACATTTACATGTCAGGCTGCAAGCTACCAAAAGCTAAGTTGTACTCTGATCCTTTCAAATCTTGTTTTGGCCCACCAGGGGAATAGCCAGGTTCATCATTGCTATTTATATCTGCATTTCTTTTTTAAAAATTGAGGCAAGATTTTTCAAGTGCTTATTCCATTATGCAGGAGACATTGTAAAATTCCTTACATTTTTTTAAAAAAGAATAAGAGCAAAGAAAGAGATAAAAACAGACATGTATTCTTTAGCTGTGTTGAATTTTAACAGCACATGCAATAAAGGAATCCTTTTTGGAGACATGCATGCACTTCCAATTTCAAAATTTGTTTAGGTTTTCCTAGTTCTATTTACTAGGAAATAGTAGTAAACCAACCAGACCAACTTAGACCAATCAGTCTAAGACCACTGACTTTGAAGAACACTTCTAGACCACTGACTGAGCAGAGCATGGCCAGACTGTACAATACCAAGCAGTCATCCTTCAGCTGCAATATAAAGAAGAGTAAATTAATTTTGGTTTGTGCCTCACCACCAGTATGATTCCAGAAATAAAAAGCTACCACACTGCACTGCTAATGATTCCACTGAGGGTGCACAAGCCAGAGCAGGATCCAGACCTCAAAAATCATCATTGGTTCGTGTGTGTGTGTGTGTGTGTGTGTGTGTGCGCGCGCACACACACACACACACACACACACACACACACTTACTTTATTTTAAGAATAATAAACCAAAGTCTATGTACATATTCAATTTTGGATATCTCACTTGCATCGAGTTGCCCCTACTTCAGCAAACAGATCTGTGGAGTCTGGCACAATACTCCTAACACTGCTGCCATCAGTGGCTTTGTTTGCAGGGGTAATGCACAGCAGGAGCTGGTGGCAGATTCTGGTCTGAAGCAGCAGCAGAACTGCTGACCACACAGGAGTCAACAGAAAGTGGCACCTTTTTTCTGGAGTCTCAGATCAGCAGAGACTCCCTAAGCCTGAAGAAGGGCAATAGTGCCCAAAAGCTTGCTAGGAGTGTTTTTCCAACTATTCAGTTGGTCTAAAAAAAGATATCACATCTACCCAAAGAACGCTGCCTGCCTTTTCTACACTTGCTTCTTAGTGACATTATGGACACACACACACACACACGGTAATTGGCTTTTCAGAGTGAACATCTCACCTCAAAAGATTTCCCAAATCACCTTAACTGCTTTAATTGGTACATCTTTGCTAGCTTAATTTGTCAGCTGTAGCTTTATCCCTTCATTACCAGGAAGAATACTCTGTTCTCAGGTATTACAAAAAGGTCTAGCAGAAGTACAAGGGAAAGGAAATATTTCCACAGATATGCCGCTTCCATGCAGCTAAGACCACAATTAGGAGGGTAAAAAAAAAAACAAAAAGAAAAGAAAAGAAAAGAAAAAAGAAAAAAAACAAACAGAAACCTGAAAAAAAAAGCAGCATACATACTTGGGGTATTCATTACCATTCCAAGCTTGCAGCAAGTATGCCTGCAGAAACATCCTCAGATAGTCCATCATCCTGGTGCATAGTGTTGAGGCACCACCTCTCCACTTTGCTTTCAGAGCACGCCACTGCCTCAGTGGCGTAATCTTTTCAGAAGGAAGCTTTGATACCAGAATACTCTAACTCCGCAATTTAGAATGCAATCTTCCCTCAGGTTCCCTTTATGGCAAATTTTAATACATGCTACCACGGGGAAACACCCGGGGCTGTATTCTCCACTGGTATAAGCCTGCATAACTTCTCTGAAGCCAGTGTAGTCAAATATGCCCTCTCTACAAGTGCACATCAACTGGAATTGACAGGTCCGACCACTTTAAACACGATACCCAAAAAGCTTTTTACATGAAGTAAATGCCAAATGAATACTAAGGAAATCTATATAGTCGGTTCAGGAGGGCTTTTATTTAAAAAAGTAGCCACCCCTCGGCTGGAGCAGCTGGTTTGACAGCACACGACAATCCCATACAGCAAGAAGAATGAAGGAAAGCGATCCACAATACAACATCTGTGTGAAACGGGACAAGGAGTTTAAAACTCACCCAAAATGAAGGTAGGGGCTATCTAGACATGAAGACCAGTATTTCAGTTAAATTACTGTTTAATACTCAGCACCGACTCGAGGGAAGTGACAGCAGTCAAGTAACCCAGTGCCATGGTACCCTAGAATTTTCCTTAGAGGTTTGTCTGAATGACTAACCAGTCTAAGAACCTGCTTAGCTGAAGTTTTATCTGGGGAACTGCACATTCTGGCATGGCTACAGGGCTCTCCCAGAGCACAGCAACACAAAAGTTCACCATCTGTACTGTGATCTCACTTGACTCCTCCCTGGTCTCAACTGCAGCAAACTAGCTAGCACTGAAGTGAATAGTGACATACATGTGTCATTCAAGTACTTACTTTTCTGCTCCTTGATTTTTTCCTGAAGCATCTGGCAAGTGCTCATTAAAGATGTATTCATAGCCTGGAGATTTTTCTGCTCAGAAATGGCTTCCTCCAATTCACATTTCAAAGATTTGGCTTCTTCACAGGCAGAGTAGAGGGCCTCATCTCGATCCTTAGCCTGAGCCCAGAATAGATTTTAAATTTTTTAAAATGAAACTTATAGGTGACATAAGTCTCTACAGATCATGAAAATGAAAACTGAAATGCATCTGTTCTCTCAGGAAGTGTTAGGCTCCTACTGAACTTCTGCATTTTTACATTTATGAGGACTGTGTATGGAAGCTATTTTTGGTCGTTTTTTTAAGCCACCACAAAATATGCAAAGTTGCCTCTTTCATCAGCAAACTGTTGACACCACCCCCTCTGCTTTTACTTCCTCCACACCAGTGACAGTTTTGCAATGAGGCAGTTCATGCTGATAATACAATTTCCTTTCTGCTAGCCGAGAATGTAGCAGGCACTGCTTTCTGGGGCATAGAACATCCCATCAGTCGCTCCCCTACCTGTTCGCAGGAATCTTCCACCCATTTTCTAGCTTCTTGCAGTTGGAAGCTAAGGGTGTCTACTTGTCCAGTAGCTGCTTCTTGTAACTGCTTGACATTTTCTAGCTCATGTTGCCTGCAGAAGAGTGCAAGGGCAAACCACAAGCAGTTGCTGACATTTCAGAAAGTTATGCCTGGGTTGTGAGACACCAGTGATAAGGGCTAGGCACCACAGTAAAGCCATCAAAAAGGGTAACCCCTCAAAAAAATCCCATCGGGCTTTGACTTTGACACAGCAAGCAGATATTTTCTATGCTAGCCCTGCAAATTGCTTCTGCGATGCTCCTAGACACTAGAGTCAACACAAGTACTATGGAATTCAACTGCACTAGACATAAGGGGGAAGGTCAGTGAACATCTGAAGATTTGTACCAATACCAAAGCAATGTTAAAAACTTGCAGAAGCAGATTTTTGTTTTTAGAAAGAGTGGGATTCAATAGAATTCTGTCCCCCCACCTCCAAAATCCCAACATATTAGCAGTGTTAGCAACCATTACAGATACACAGCTTTAACAAGTCAACTATGCAGTGCAGTGCAATGTTTCAATGGAAAACAGCCAGACAGCACTACACAAGCTTATGTGCAGACTGACTCCCTCAGACAACTGGGAGGCCAGTCTAAGGGGGAAAAAAAGGACTCCAGGAAAACTGGTTGCATTTTAAAGTAACCTTACTGAGAGAGAGCACAGGAGCAAGCCATCCTGAAGTGTAGGAAGAATAGCAAATGTGGCAAGTGACCAGCTTGGCTTAATAGAGAACTCTTCTTAAAACTTAAACACAGAAAAGGAAGCTTATAAGAAGTGGAAGCTTGGACAAACAACTTGGGAAGAGTATAAGAATATTGCTCAGGCATTCAGGGATGAAGTCAGGAAGGCCAAAGCACAATTGGAGTTGCAGCTAGCAAGGGGCATAAAAAGGGTAATAAGAAAGGTTTCCACAAGTACGTTAACAACAAGAGGAAGGTCAGGGAAAATGTGGGTCTCTCACTGAATGGGGAAGGCAACCTAGTGGCAGATAATGAGGAAAAGGCTGTAGTAATCAGTGCCTTTTTCACCTTGGTCTTCACAGACAAGGTCAACTCCTAGATTACTGCACCAGGCAAAACAGTTTGGGGAGAAGGTGAGCAGCCCTCAGTAGCGAAAGAACAGGTTAGAGACTATTTAGAAAAGCTGGACATGTACAAGTCTGTGGGGCCAGATGCAAGGCGTTTGAGGGTGCTGAGGGAGTTGGCGATGTCATTGCAGAGCAGCTGGCCATAATCTTTCAAAACTTGGGGGTGATCACGGGAGGTCCCAGACAATTGAAAAAGGATAAATATAGCACCCATTTTTAAGAAAGGGAAGGAAGATTCAGGGAATTACAGCCCCTATTAAAAAGTAGCCATCCCTCAGCTGAAGCAGCTGGTTTGACAACACATAGCAATCCCATACATGCCTGACCAACCTGATTGCCTTCTATTATGAGGTAACTGGCTCGGTGGATGCAGCAAAAGCAGTGGACATAAAATACCTTGACTTTAGCAAGGCTTTCAACAGCATTTCCCACAGCATTCTTTCAAGCAAGTTGAGAAAGTATGGGTTGGATGAATGGACTGTAAGGTGGATAGAAAGCTGGCTGGATTGTCAGGCTTAATGGGTAGTAATCAATGGGTCAATGTCCAATTGATACTGGCTGCCAACTGGAGTGTCCCCAGGGTCAGACTCGGAACTGGTTTTGTTCAATATCTTCATTAACTAACTAACTAACTATTTGGAAGATGGGATGGATTTCACCCTCAGCAAATTCACAGATGACACCAAGCTCATGGGTTCTACAAGGATGAGTGCAAAGTCCTGTAGTTAGGACAAAAGAATCGCACGCATCGCTACAGCCTGGAAACTAACTGGCTAGACAGCAGCTCTGCAGAAGGTGGCCTGGGGGTTACAGTGGACAATAGAATGGATGAGTCAGCAGTCTACCAACCCACCCAAGAAGGTGAACAGCATACTGGGCAGCATTAGTAGGAGCACTGCAAGCAGACAGAGAGAAGTAATTATTCTACTCTATTCTGCACTGGTGAGGCCACATCTGGAGTACTATGTCCAGTTTTGGGACCTCACTAGAGAAAGGATGTGGACAAGTTAGAGAGAGTCCAGTGGAGGGCAACAAAAATGGTTCAGGGGCTGGGGCACACAACTAGTGAGGAGAGGCTGAGAGAACTCTGCTTATTTACTCTAGAGAAAAGACAGAGGGGATTTAATAGCAGCCTTCAACTACCTGAAAGAATGGTTCCAAAGAGGATGGAGCTAGACAGTTCTCAGTGGTAAGAAATGAAAGAACAAGGAGCCATGGTTTCAAGTTGCAGTAAGGGAGGTTTAGGTAGGATATTAGGAAAAAAAAAAAAAAAAACAAAAAAAACCACACACACCAAGCAGGGGGGA
>NW_005842236.1:258710-259402 GCF_000455745.1 Alligator sinensis
TTGAGCAGGGGGTTAGGCTAGATGACCTCCTGCAATCCCTTCCAACTTTAGTTTTCTATGATTTTGTGCTAAAGATGGTGGAGGCACACTAATCCCTAAAGACTGGACTTTTTTGTCCACCTCTTTTGCAATGCAAAAGTAGTCTAGATGCAGCTACTTTTGTCTCCTCACCATCACAGCTTCAGTGATGGCAGCAAATCACAAATGTTTATGAAGGTCTACCTCCCCGCATTTTACCAAAAAGTACCCCCAGCTGGGGCTAGGAGGAGACAGTAACATCAGGAGCAGGTGACCAAGATTAGTTCTACTGACATAGCTAGAGTAAATGGTGGGAAGTGAGCAAGCCAAGACACCACCCCTGCTTAGTGCCAGTAGACAACTCTGGAGGAGCTGATCTAGGTGGCATAGAAAGAAGTAAATCCAGAGGCGGTTCAGTCGTATAGCTTCACCTCTCTTTTCAACTGCACTAAATGACAGTAGTTTCTGGGGCCTTTTTTTTTTTTTTTTTTTTAAGAAGTCCCAAAAGTACATAAGAATCCTCCCTTCTCCTCCATGGTCAAAGGCACACCCTGATCCAGTCTCTATGCAACCTGACTGGAGCAGGCAAGAGTGGCTTTGAAGCTTCTCCCCTCCCCTGGAACAGAATGGAAAGCGGCAGGAGCCACAGCTCGGGGAAGAGGGAGAGGAGGGGG
>NW_005842236.1:263614-276207 GCF_000455745.1 Alligator sinensis
CATTCCTGATTTGAGCAGGGGGTTAGGCTAGATGACCTCCTGCAATCCCTTCCAACTTTAGTTTTCTATGATTTTGTGCTAAAGATGGTGGAGGCACACTAATCCCTAAAGACTGGACTTTTTTGTCCACCTCTTTTGCAATGCAAAAGTAGTCTAGATGCAGCTACTTTTGTCTCCTCACCATCACAGCTTCAGTGATGGCAGCAAATCACAAATGTTTATGAAGGTCTACCTCCCCGCATTTTACCAAAAAGTACCCCCAGCTGGGGCTAGGAGGAGACAGTAACATCAGGAGCAGGTGACCAAGATTAGTTCTACTGACATAGCTAGAGTAAATGGTGGGAAGTGAGCAAGCCAAGACACCACCCCTGCTTAGTGCCAGTAGACAACTCTGGAGGAGCTGATCTAGGTGGCATAGAAAGAAGTAAATCCAGAGGCGGTTCAGTCGTATAGCTTCACCTCTCTTTTCAACTGCACTAAATGACAGTAGTTTCTGGGGCCTTTTTTTTTTTTTTTTTTTTAAGAAGTCCCAAAAGTACATAAGAATCCTCCCTTCTCCTCCATGGTCAAAGGCACACCCTGATCCAGTCTCTATGCAACCTGACTGGAGCAGGCAAGAGTGGCTTTGAAGCTTCTCCCCTCCCCTGGAACAGAATGGAAAGCGGCAGCAGCCACAGCTCGGAGAAGAGGGAGAGGAGGTGGACCTTTGAGCATGGAAGAGGAAGCCATTTTACATGCTTCATGGCCTATGAAAGTCTCCAGAGGCTCCAGCAGTATGGTCTGTCCACACTGGTTGCAGGGCAAGGGAGGAAGGAGGATTCAGTGAAAGTGGCTTCTCCCATACCCCACTTTGCCATATCCTGGATCCATCCCTGGGCTTAGCCCGTATTTTGACAGGAAAGTGCACAATGAGGAGCATATTGTAAAGATGTAGGCTGTGGCAGGAGTTGGTAGTGCTACATAGTCAAAATACAGATGTGGGCATGCCCACATGAAACACTGTTGCCACAGCAATGAGCTACAGAGATGTAGCATCAGCAGGCACTAACCGTGACACCACCACTACTATGCAGTAGGGTTGAAAGCGACTCATGTGCCACCAGGATTGTGCAGCTGCTGAGACCTGCCAGTGGGTGCTGCACAGTCATTTAGTACTTGCTTTAGCAAGTACTAAATGA
The DNA here is from genome assembly GCF_000455745.1 of Alligator sinensis. NCBI lineage: Eukaryota > Metazoa > Chordata > Crocodylia > Alligatoridae > Alligator > Alligator sinensis. The sequence goes on from NW_005842236.1 coordinate 264,793, forward strand.
CTGTGCAGTACAAACTGTGCAGTCAGGGGCATGTGTAGATGCACCCTGTATAAAACAAAAGGAGTTCACTCAAACTCTTTGGTCAGAACTTTCCATAGCTGCCTGTAAACCCAATCTAATAATTCCATCTACATACCTTTTAATTCTGTATTTATTCCTCAGAAACCATGAATATATTGCAAATACATCCAGTTAAGGAAAAGTTTCCTATTAGACAGTCCTGCTTCTCCAAAAAATAACTCATTCAGGGAGCTCAAGTCTTTCCTAACCATTGAGGAAAGAAGACAAGGTGTCATTCTCAGCCAATCAGGTTTTATCTGGAAACTGATTCTTATACCAATAAGAATGTTTTCATTTTTTCTACTTTGCAGACAAAACAACTGCTTGTTTAGTGGTTGCACCTGTGAAATGTGCAGCTTGTTTCTTTACATTTTGTTCTGTGGTCTGGTTTTAAAGCGCTGCCAGAAATTGGTCTCCTTATTGTATAGAGATTCCAACTCAAGTAGAATGCACTAAATAACTGATCAGAAGAGTGTGCCATTTATTTTCTGAAAACATTAACATTCATCAAGTATCTTTTTTACCTGGGGGGGGGGGGGGGGTTGTTTGTCGTGGGGGGGGGGGGGGGAGAGAGAGGAGGAGGGAGGGAAAGGAGAGAAAAGAAACAGGTACCTTGAAGCCAGTTCTTTCCTTAAATGAAATTGCTGTGTTCTTGTTCTCCTCAAATTTCCTGACATTTCAATAAACTTTTTATCCAGGGATTCTGTGCATTTTTTCAAGAGATCAAGTTTTTGACACCAGAGCTTTCTCCTTTCTTCTAGCTTTTGCTTAAGAACCTATGATTTTTTTCAAAATTAAAGTATCATTCGAGATGCAGGAGTTAAACATAAAAAGTTGACTTCTCTGACAAGCTAGGGTTCTGTAAAGACTATAGTCAATAGACTACCAACAAGCTGACAAGGATGGAATTCATAGAACATCAATATTTAATTCTACTCTCAAATTCTAAAAGGAAAGAGAAAAAAAAAAAAAAAAAAAGAGATTAGGACCAGGTAAAACAGCATGTTCAGAAGAGCTAACCAAGTTCATAAAATTGCTTTTCAGAGGAAATGAAAAAGGTTTCTTTCAAAGTCTTCAACAGACATGAAGATGTGTTTTGAATGAGGATATTTGACCTATTACAAATACACATGCATCCCTATTGCATTTTTTTTTGCCACTGGAATGTGTGCAGGGAAGAGAAAATCCCATGCCACTAAATTTATTTTGGAAGACAAAAAACACACCAATTCAAATTAAATGCTTATTTTGTTGAAATGTTGTTACAAAAATTTAATTATAAGTGTTTTTCAGAATTTTTCATTGGCCCTAAAGACTGATTAATACACAACTTCCAGATATTTTAGAATAGGTAGTCATGCAGCATTCTGCAAACATATTTATGGATTTTTAATGCAAGTCTTGTGATAAGATGGACAAAGAGGGAAGCTGCATGTTAAAAATAAAAAAGATGATAAATTTAGGTTACAGAAATTGAAGCATGAGGTACAATTCATATGAATTTATGCACAAAAAAAGTACACATTTCACTATGCTATTGTTTATTTTCTGTGACTTGCGTGGTCAACATAGCAGGGTCTTCTAGCTGGCTGCAATATTTCTCTCTCAGAACAAGCAGTGAAAATGTACTGCAGAGTAACAGTTGGCAGAATGCCAGGCCTGGCAATACCTGAACACTTTTTAAAGCTATTGTTTGCCCTGCAATTCCACTCACGTTAAAAGTTTGTGGCTGACGACTAATGACGCCAGTTTACATAGGCAAACAGCTGAAGTTGTGTTGCTTTGAAATCACCCTGAATTAACGTGTGTGTGTGTGTTCGTTCAAGCCACAGAGTTGCTAATTTTATACTCTTTGAGCATCCAGCTCACATTTGAACTCTGGGAAGAGACTGGTGTCTCTGGATCTTTGAAAAATGCTGAGCTGTAGGGCCCCAGCTTAGACTGAGAAAGTTGCATCTTCTTCCCAGCTATGCCTGCAGTGCTTGAGCCAAGTAGAACTGCTGTAGGCTGGCCATGCCTGCCCTACTACATGCTACCAGCAGAAAGCAAGAAATACCAGGGTACTTGCTCTACCACTGCATGTATAGATACAAGTTAGAAGTCATTACCATTTAATAATATTATTATATTGCTGCCATCTCTTACACCTCGTTAATACTAAAAAATGTTACCTATTGTACAAGTTTTTACCAATGGTTTATTGTTGTTATACAACAGGAACTACAGCTCTAGTATACCTATACCATTGTCAACAGCAAGCAATTTTCTTAGTATAAGCTACACACAAACTGCAAGGCCTACATTAAACTACAGTGGTATATTCAGCAGGAGTTGTGCCGCTCACTGATGAGTTAGGAAGTAGTTTACAGGCAAGAAGTTTCACCACAGTAGGACAAAGATTTAAAAACAGTGTTTGGAGCAAGGGTTAAAAGGAAGTGACATCTAGGTCCTTATATAGTGAGGGACAAAACAGGCCTAAGCCAAAAAGAATATGCACACCAAAGCTACTCCCATTTTATATTGGAAAACCCCCATAATGTTATCAATTCTGTCCTTAAGACATCACTGACAACTCAAAATACCCACCCTAAGATTTCTTGCCCATTTCAAGGAAACCATGGCTTTAAAAACAAGGTCCTCCCCCCGCTAAAACCAAGGTCACTTACCACAAGCTCTCTCCCCCAGGTCTCCTTTATGTTCACCTCAGGATCCGGTACCCACTGAAAAGAAGTCACCACAAGTTCCTCAGTTTCAGAGGCTTCCTCCTGCTGCAAGAACAGTTTCAAATATTAGTTCTGATATAAGCTTGAAAGTGATGCTACACAGAATCAAACAACGGGGTTAAAGGAATAAACATGCTCCTGAGATTAGCTGTTCAGATTTTAAAAGGGAGGAAGTGCTGCTTTGGCTGTAGCCATTTTAGAAAGGCTCTTGGCTAAGAGATTCAATACATCTCTTTCTATTCACTTAAGTTAAAGCACATACCAGTTTTTTGATAGTAGCCTTAAATTCTTCTCTCATTATCTCAGGCCCTTGCAGTAACAATAGTACCTCTCGGTCCAGCGATTCATCCAAAGGTGTCCATTCAAACCTGGTGATCTTTATTAAAAAAGCCCATTAAGGTTATTCTGGTCTTTTTTGAAGAATGCAGACCCCATAACCAGTAGCCTTTAGAACTTACAAAAGCACCCCTAGGTTGCATTTCCCATCATGTCAAAGCAACTGGGAATTTGAATTTTAAAGTGCATCATGCCATGGGGCAAACCAAGCTGTTGAATGATCCGATTGTGGTAGATTTCTGTGTCCTACCCTGATATCAAATAGCAATAGTGGATAAGCTGTTACTTGTCTTGACCCAGAGAAAGCAACATGAAGTCAGAATGAAGAGAAGCCCTTTATTTTGCAGTGCTTTGAGTAGGACTTCGTGACTGGCTACACTACTTAAAATTTTTCCTTGTGTCAGGAAATTCTCTAGCAACTCATTAGAATGAGGTACGTATGTAAACTTCTGCAGAGGAAATCCTTGCATTCTCTCCATTAGATTTTTAAAAAGCTACCCGGGCAATTATTTTTCCATGGCTTCAGTGTCTTCTCCATAGAAGAAACAACAATTTCTCCTCAACTAGTAATGAATTTTCTCTCTGCAGCAGATTGGTTCAGACTTCAATTGCATACCTCTGGAGACTGAGCAAGTTCTAACTCAGAGTGCAAGGAATATGTCCCTTCAAGAAGGTTCCTGTTATATTTGCATATTAGTTGGAAGTGTATGCCATTTCTAAAATAAAAAAAGAGGAGCAAAATTTTGTATTAATAAGAGGAGCTAGACAAACTATTTTTTGATGAAAAAACCCTCTTAAAAACTTCTACAAGATACTCACGAAATCAGCTCTTGTTGCATTTGTTGCATGCTATACACCAGTTTATTTTTTTCTGCTCGTAAAGTCTAGAATTACATTTTTTTTAAATGAACAAGTTAGTTGCTATATATAACAACAACAACAACATTAAAAAAAACTGTTCTTTCACCCTTGCACAAGGGAGATTTGTTATCATACCTCTATTATTGACGTGTATTCCACAATGGCAGATTTAAGATCTTTGATGTCCAAATCTTTCTGCAAAGGATTGGGGTTGGAAGAGGTAGAGTTGGTGGCACAGAACCCAATGATTAACAAGTTCAACAAGCTGCAGGCACCCAGCTCAGGGGGGAGGCAGGCACCACAGCTGCGAAGGGAAGCACCAGGCCCCTGCACAGCTCAGGCAGGCAGGGGAGGTGGGAAGGATCAGGCCTGCCATTTTCCTTGGGTGAAGCCTGCTTTCCCAGGCTGCTGCCTGCAGGGCTTCCTGCAGAGCCCCCAAGCTGCATGGAGCCGGGTGCTTTACTCCACAGACAGCAAACAAACTCCTCAAAGGAATTTTAGTTTGCTGTGCCCCAGTCATTTAATGTGCACTATGCCACCAAATTTCCTACAGCAGCTGGAATTAATGTGCAATACGCCACTGAGGCATTCAAACACTAACACCACTAAGGCGGTGCAAAAGCATTTAGCCTGCTTTGGGGTACTGTGCGCACATGCCTCTTGTCTACACACAGCCCTAGTTAGAGATTAATTTAAAGTGCAAGGTGGGCAGACTACGTTGGGTCGGGTGGCCATTTTTAATGTAATCTAAATCTCCCCAAAACGCCTGTATCTAGCATAACTGGTCATATCCAGAGAGTAAGTGTAAGTGTATGCCCTTGACAGAAGTTTGGTGCTCAATAACTTTATGAGCCGAGTCAGAAAAAAAAAAAAAAAAAAAAAAAAAAAAAAAAAAAAAAAAAAAAAAAAAAAAAAAAAAAAAAAAAAAAAAAAAAAAAAAAAAAAAAAAAAAAAAAAAAAAAAAAAAAAAAAAAAAAAAAAAAAAAAAAAAAAAAAAAAAAAAAAAAAAAAAAAAAAAAAAAAAAAAAAAAAAAAAAAAAAAAAAAAAAAAAAAAAAAAAAAAAAAAAAAAAAAAAAAAAAAAAAAAAAAAAAAAAAAAAAAAAAAAAAAAAAAAAAAAAAAAAAAAAAAAAAAAAAAAAAAAAAAAAAAAAAAAAAAAAAAAAAAAAAAAAAAAAAAAAAAAAAAAAAAAAAAAAAAAAAAAAAAAAAAAAAAAAAAAAAAAAAAAAAAAAAAAAAAAAAAAAAAAAAAAAAAAAAAAAAAAAAAAAAAAAAAAAAAAAAAAAAAAAAAAAAAAAAAAAAAAAAAAAAAAAAAAAAAAAAAAAAAAAAAAAAAAAAAAAAAAAAAAAAAAAAAAAAAAAAAAAAAAAAAAAAAAAAAAAAAAAAAAAAAAAAAAAAAAAAAAAAAAAAAAAAAAAAAAAAAAAAAAAAAAAAAAAAAAAAAAAAAAAAAAAAAAAAAAAAAAAAAAAAAAAAAAAAAAAAAAAAAAAAAAAAAAAAAAAAAAAAAAAAAAAAAAAAAAAAAAAAAAAAAAAAAAAAAAAAAAAAAAAAAAAAAAAAAAAAAAAAAAAAAAAAAAAAAAAAAAAAAAAAAAAAAAAAAAAAAAAAAAAAAAAAAAAAAAAAAAAAAAAAAAAAAAAAAAAAAAAAAAAAAAAAAAAAAAAGATAGCAGCTCTCTTTTCAGTAGACTCCTTATCAAGATGGGAAAGCATGTTCACTTGAATTAAGAATCCAAGAGAGACCCTGAAAGCCTTATATAGTTATTTTGCTTTCCTTGTACCTCATTTTACAAATACAACTATAAACTAGAGCATGGACTGTCTGAAAGATTGCCCAGAATAGAATATATTTTCTTCTGCTTTTTTGGGGCTAAGGACCAACTTGCCAGGTTTCAAACAATAAGGAACAGTACACAAAAGTTTTTGTTGTTGTTGTTTCTTTGTTTTTTGTGTTTGTTTTTTTAAAATTAAAAATATCTCCCTCCCCTCTCCCAGAAAAACCTAAGTGTTATCCATGTCCATGCTTTCCATCTGTTTCAGAAAATGGCTTCTGAAGTTTTTCCACTTTTCCTGGAGCCTGCAGTTTTTGTTGCACAGGGACAGGGTCTACTTATCCAGAGCCAGATCTCTACCCCTAAATTTTGGGCAGCGGTGTCCCGTTCCATTCACAGGGAACATTTATGGGGTAAAGTTAATATTTTTATGCAATATTACCATCAAGAGTGTTACCAGAAGACTCATTTCATTGGCTTTTCCCCATACATTGAGCACCATATTAAAAAAGTTTCAATCTGTAACGTTAGGTTTCAAAAGCAACCAACCTGGAGAAGACTTGCATCTTTATTCACCACAGTAGTCTCATAAACATGTATTTTCATCTAAAGAGAGGAAAATATTTAAGCAGCCTCATGGGCCAGCAGAATTAAGTGCACTATGACAGTCTGGTTCTCTTTAGCTCTATTTCTTGTTTGGAAATATCAATTACAAGCTTCAGAGATGAGCGTCATTAATTTGATTCTTCCTAGTGTGCCACAAATGACACTGAAAAAAAATCACTTGTGGATAAAATTTTGCCCGATATCCTTGTAGGTCTTCCTGGACTATTATCAGTCCTTCAGTCTAAAAAGGCCATGTGGCAAAAGCCATGGGTTATCAATATTCATTTTGGGTCTTTAGTTGCAATAAGCATTAGAAATTAAATGACTCAGATTTCTAGGGTTGGAAGGGACCTTGTAGATAGAGTCTGACCCCTACTCTGGGAAGGAAGAGTCCGAGCCCCTGCTCTAGGCAGGAATGAGTGCTGGGGTTAAATAACCCCAGCTAGGTGCCCATCTAGTCTTTTCTTGAATGCCTCCAAGGTAGGGGAAAGCACCACCTCCCTTGGAAGCCCATTCCATATTTTGGCAACCCTCACCATAAAGAATTTCTTCCTGATGTCCAGTCTAAAAATCTACTCTCCTTTAGTTTGCAGCAGTTATTTCTAGTAACCCCTAGGGGCACCCTGGTAAACAGAGTATCCCCTTTCCCTGCAGACTCCATAATGAGTTTGTAGACAGCCACAAGATCGCGCCTCATCTTTCTCTTGCAGAGGCTGAAGAGATTCAGGTCCCTCCGCCTGTGTTTATAGGATCTTACCTGCAGGCCCTCAACTATGCAAGCAGCCTTTCTCTGAACCCTCTCAAGATTATCCACATCCCTCTTGAAGAGCGGCACCCAAAACTGGATGCAGTACTCCAGCTGCGCCTTGACCAATGCCACAGAGGGGAAGCATTACCTCCCTAGACCTGCTTGTGATGCACCTACTGATGCAAGAAATTGTAGTTAGCTTTACTTATTACCTCATCACAGTGGCAACTCATGTTCATTTTTGCATCAGCCAAGACTCGGATTCCTTTCCACTGCTGTACTACTCAGAATGTTACTTTCCAGTCTATAAGTGTATTGGAGATTCTCTCCCCCCAGCTGCAGCATCTTGAACTTATCCTTGTTAAATTGCATCCGATTCTGATCCACCCACTTCCCAATCTATCCAAATTTGCCTGGCTTCAATCCCTGCCCTCCAGTGTGTTTACTGTACCCCATGCTCATTCTTTTCTCACAAATATTTGACTGGATGTGCAGTTCAAATAAGCTTTGGAAGGACTGGCCATTCCCACAGACTTATTGGTGGCCACGATTGAACATTTAGAAAAAAAAAAGTGCAAGGATGTTAAGAGTTTGGGGTGGGAGGAAGGAGGAAGGGAAGCCACTGATGTTTATACGAGTTAGAACAGCTTGACAGAAGCATCTATACTTGTGACTCATCAGATCTGTACTATAGACAGACAGGCTGGGGGGGTGGGAAACAAAAAAAAACAAACCTGTATGGCTTCTGGACAGTCAGCTATTAGACCAGAGGAAACCAACTCTTTTTTGAAGCCTGTTTGACCAGCAGTCATGAAGGTAAAAGTAAAGATACACTTACTTGGAGCTCAGATGCATTCTTGGCCAACTCCAGAATCTTTTTCTGAAGGCCATCAGCATCCAAAGCATTCCTAGTATTCTAATAAAAAAAGCAGATAGTTATTATAACTAGCTCAGGAGAGTTATTGTGTCAGTGTGGAGGAGCTAAACAAAAACACAAGGAATAAGATCTCCTCCTCTAAAGCCATAGCTTTTTGATTCACTCCTCTAAATAATTCCATATACATGCAAACCCTGCCTTCCTCCCTCCACCCCCAAATATACTTATGTCTTTTAAAAATAAAAAGTCAGCTACTATAGACCCTACAATAGGGGAGAATTTACTTTTAGTGGTGCCATTTTATGCCTATAGGCCCCTAGAGACTTTTCATTAGTGAAGGAAGCACACCATGAGCTTGCCCCATTCAATGCTCTTAGGATTTTAGTACCTCTCCTCTTTGTCCTCTGGTCCCTCCCCACTCAGCAGCTCCCAAAACTGAAATGGTACAATCCGGAGAAGTTTCTAGGTTCTGAAACATTAGAGGAAAGCCTTCAACATGAAAGCTATTCTTGGAGGTGTGAGAATGACTCATAAACTAGAAGAATTGTGATGTTTGGGAGGTTCTGTTGACCATCTGGAGACATGTACAAGACAATTACACTAAGACATTGATTCTGAATCAGGGTGTTGTGGGTGCCTTAGTATATGTTAGCACTATTTAGGCAAATCTACATATGCATTTGATCTGGGATCAGTTTACTCATGGAGTAGACTACTTACAAGTAAACACCCAGAAAGGCATCTACACATGCAGGGAAGCAGGAGCAGATTTGCTGCTAATGGCAGCAATCTGCTTCCACTTCCTAGGGTGCTGCCATGAGCTCCTGCCACCACCAGGAGGAGCTCTAGGCTAGCCCTGGGGTACTAGGTCAGGGAGGACCAGGGGCTGGGACATTACACCCTGCCCCCAGGGACTGCCTGCTGCCAGGGCGGGACAATGTTTGGGCAGCCCCATGCCCCAATCTGCTGGTAGGGTAGGTAGAAGCTAGCTCACCAGCAGATTGGGGCATACAGCTGGGACCTGCCTTTGACCAGAACAGTTCCCATTCCCCATTCCCCACACACGGCGGAGGCTGGGGAGTCTGTTCCCCATTCAGCTCCATAAGAGCACAGCTGGGTGGGGAACAAGCTTCCCAGCCTGTTTCCTGCCTAGTTCTGTGCTCACAGAGCTCAGCGGGGAACAGGTTCCCCAGTTCCTGGCAGCAGGGAGCTCACAGTGCCAGCTCCACGGTCACCAGGGTCTCCCAGCTCTGGCCCCATGACCATGGAGCTGGTGTTGGGAGACAGGGGTCTGCTAGCCCCTGCTCCCCAATTGTGATTTTGGAACCGAGGGACTTTGAGCCACTTGCTGCTGGGGCAGGTGGACACAGTCCCTGCCTGGGCTTCACTGGCAGAGCCCCTCCCAGCAGCAGGCAGCTCCCAGGGGCAGGGAGCAATCTCCTGCCCTCTGGTAGACAGCTGACTGGGAACAGATTTGCTCCTGGTCAGGCACCTACACATGTCCTACTGAACTATTACTAATTGAAAGTAAATTTGCTATTTGTATTTTCAGGTAGCAAGTTTAGTTGCTATTAGCAAGGTTTACTACATAGAATGTATGTGCTTGTGTAGATGCACATGCTTACTGCGCAGTAAGCCACACTGCTGTGCATTTAAGGATCTGGTGTAGACATGCCCTTTGATGTTTAAACATAATTCATAAAAAAAACCCAGACATTGCAAATAGAAAGCTATAGTTTTAAAAACATTCATCATCTATGAGTTCTTTGCAACAGAAGAATTGCTCCAGTATTTTTCCAGGGTCAAAAAACAAATGAAAAATAAGAGCTAGTATTTTCCAGGGGGTGCCTCAAATCTAACAAGTGATATCCCGAGCCTAAAAAGGTTAAGAACTGCTGCACAAGTTTCAAAGCTACAAAACAGCAGTTTCCCATCTCCACACAACTTTATTTCTGTTTGTGCACTATTTCTTGTGGACCATCATTCCCAGTGTATTTTAACCCATTTTCTCCACCCTTCTCCTAACATCACAGATTTTCATAAACAAAACCATTATTTTTTTAAAATTTCTTTCATACACACTGTACCTCTTCTTGAAGATCAGAAATCTTGAGTATGAGAGACTGATTCTCCTTTTCCTGGTTGTCAAGAAAAACAAAAAACAACAACAACACCACCACCACCACCACAAAACAAAACAACAAAAAAAGAGGTCAGTCTACCATATTTTAGTGGGAAGACTTCCTTAAAACATGTGAACTATGACTAGGGTGCCATAGCTACTTTTACAAATTAATGCTCTGCCTTGATGAACTTGTAAGCCTTTTCTCAAATTAGAGTCAAGGAGCCAAAAAAGATAGGCCCATAACTGTATATTAAATCTCATATGAACTGTTGTAATAAAGCCTTGGGGATTTTTTTTTTTTAAATATCTTGGCTTCAGTGAAAAGTTTCCAGTTTACATCAGCACAAGCAGAAGATCATTTTGTGTAAAGTTACATAAGGAATTTGGAGCTTTTATGTTCTACTCCCGGTTATGCTGCTAGTACACAGCACTAGGTGCTAAGTCACAAAACCAACCCTTCTCAGCAACTTCTTAATTCATATGATCTAATGAGCAACAAGGCTCCAAAAATAGGAAGGAAAAAAACAAAACACTTAAACTTCAAGCACTGTACTCCAAATTCTGAGGTAGCAGAGAGGCAGTTAGTACAGGATAGTTTCCCCTCAAACGCCACATGACCTAGTGGCAATATGAAGAGAACATCACTCACTGATTTTATGTTAGACAGTTCACCCCAGGTGTTACAGCATGCTACTTTTACAGAATTCTAAGAGCACCTACAAGCCGTTTATTCTGGCTCAGAAGTTTGTCTCTCTTCTCTTCCAAGGAGTTCAGGTTACTTTTCATTTCTTCCAGCTCCTCCTCCAGTGAATTTGTTCTCATAACAGTCTGTTGGGCACTATAGGAAATAGTCCAGCATAAGAGAGTAGAACAGCCACTGTATTGCCTTATATTCTTGCTTATCTGCTTAAAGACGTCTGCTAAATATGTATTAGTTAGTATTATCTGTACCTTTTGGCTAGTGCACCATCACAGATTTTTTCCAGGTCTTCACATTATTATTCACCAAGGCCAACCACCATTACCATATTTACTCAAATAGAAGATGAGGTCTCTCCTCATTCAGCATGGGGGGGAAAAAAAACCCTCTAGTATTAGAATCCAGTATGGGTCAGGCAAGCAGCTGCTGCAGCTCTGGCAGGACCAGGATAGCAGGCAGAGTGTGCACAGGAGAATGAGAAGAAGGGGGAACATGACAGAAAGGGTAGCAGGGGGAAGGACATGGAAATGCAGCGCAGGAGGCAGCATGGGGGCAAAAGCAAGCGAGGGGGGGGGCAGGTGGGACAGGAAGCAGAGCACATGGGGGCGTGCC
>NW_005842236.1:276380-283039 GCF_000455745.1 Alligator sinensis
AGAGGAACAGAGAGTGAGGGGAGTGCAGAGCAGGGGCATAGGGAAGGAAGGGGCACACAGAGCATCAGGAAAACTTCAGAGGCTTTAGCCCCAACTCCAGCTTCAGCCTCCAGCCCCAGCTAAAGTTGCTGTGACTGCCTGGCTTGGCCTGGCACTCCATGCCCCCAGCAGAGACCAAGCAAGAACAGCTGCAAAGGTAAGTGGGTGGGGAACAGGCACAAGAAGGGGCATGGAACAGGTTGCCTGCCTACCAGCTACTGCTTTCCCCGTGGCAGTGGTGGGAGGGACAAGTGTAAAATGACCCTCTAATAACTAGATTCTAGACATGGAAAATGAATATTCCATGCTTATAATTTCATAAAATTGGGGGGTTGTCTTAAAATTCAAATAAATGTGGTATTTCCAGTTAGCCAAGGAAAAAAGGATTCATTCATTCTAGCCACACTATTACTTCAGTTAGTTCATTGTAACTAGTACCAAATTTCAAGTTTGCATGCATAGACAATACTTTCCTAGTGACCACAGGAGCTAGCAAAGTCTTGTTTTTGCCTAAGGACCTAGGCCATCACATGTTTTACACTCAGGATGCACAAATATAAATTTTACTAGCTCCTCTTGCAGCTAGCTCTGAACAGTAGGTCCTCGAGAACATTGCCAAAATCCCATGTTGTACTCTTCACACCCTTCATGGGAGAGCAAAACCCGACTGTATAGAGTGGCTGCCTAGGTTTCCCCAGAAAGCCCTGATGAAAGATTGGCTGCATAATGGCTGTGGCCTGTTGCTGCAGACCCAAAGATTATGGGGTGTACTGGATCAGAGGAAAGTCAAATGTGTTACAGGATACAGAGCTGCACTTTTAGTAGTGATAAGCCTCTAGTACACAGCAATACCATAGGGCAAGCAAGATGATCCAATATTTCTTCAGGCTTAAAAGCCATCATGTTCATAGTCAAGCTACTGGGCAATCAGAATAGATAACTGAACTCAAAAGGTCTTGGCTTGCGGTTAGTAACCTTTTAGCACATTTTTAGAAGTATCCAATGTCAAAGTTATACATTCACAAATTGATAGGCTAAAGTCAGTGACTGGCAGTAATACAGATGTCATAGTGGGCTTTTAAGGATCTCTTTTAAAGACAGACTCTGCATTGTCCACCTCCCCCGCAAGTCTTCAGTGAAGGGAGGCTAGATTAAAGATTGAACAACATCATTTGTGGGAGATACAAGCACAGTTGGAACAATCAATATGAATCTAAAGTGTTTGTGCGCATGTGTGCAGGCAGCCAGGAGTGTGCATCCTTAATTGTAAACAATTCATAAAGTAGATGGCAGAATTCAAGAACTTCACACGGAAATTTGTAGCCAGTACTATGATTTCTTCCAAAAGTGCATTCAACTAGAAAAGAGTTGAATCAACTCCCCACCCATGAAAGGCTTTCTAATCCTTCTCAGTGCTTTATCACATCTAAAACAGCTGAGGAAGTTAAGTATGCCACTTCCTTTCAGTTTATGATTTTAAATGCTTCTCACGTTTAGGCTAAGTGGTAAATACAACCTCCCTGCCATACATGCACAGTCCAGTTGGTCACCATTAAACTTTGGCTATTGCTTTAATGAAGTTGCGATCAAATTTACCTTTTCACTTGATTATGCAGTTCCTCCAAGTCTCCCATTAGCCTGTTGTTGGCCTCCTCCATGCTTTCCAGAACCAGCTTTAATTTGCTGTTCTCTTCTTGAAGTTTTTGGTTGTTAAATTGCAGGTCTGCTACGCAGGCAATCAAATCAGAGGTCTCTCTGGATTCATTAAATAAAAACCCAATCAATCACATTTTCACTTTCTTCTTGGTATGTCTTCAAGCAAGCTAACCAGTGAATGCAAGCTCACCAATGACTGACACTGACCCTGTGATGCTCTTTTTCTGGAAGATTGCAGGCAAATCACTCCATTGCTATGCTACCAAAAATCTCTAGCTCATATGTCCTGGTCATACACAGACTGCACTTATAGCTTTACAGACGCAAGTCATTCCACTAGTCTGAATGGGACCATTGACAAACATGTTTAAGTACTTGCAGATGAAGCTAGTCTCTCCTTTATTAGCCAGTTTTCTTCCAACAACATCACTAGCAACTGGTATTTATTGAAATTCCCCCCCCCCCTTTAAACTTGTAATTAAAGAGAGTTATGATTCAGAGAACTCAAAAGAAGATTTCAAACAACAACAAAATGTATGCTTGAACTATGACAGGAGATTTGATTGAAAACTAAAAATTCAAAATTATGCTTTGGGGTTCCCCTAGCAATGCAACCCAAATCAGAAGGACAATAGTAAGATAAAAAAAAAAAGAAGGGACAGAATTTCAGGTACTGATCACATGTTTTGCACTAGTGTCAAAAAACTTGAATTTAAGAACTGAAGTAGATTGATCATACTGTCAATGATGGCAAATCAAGGCAAAATAAACACAGTCAAGTAAGTAGTATAAGAGAAGTTACAATAAGGCACATGAAAGAGATAACAAGAACCAGAAACAGTTTATTGCTGTAGTCTTGGACATGCAAAAAGAAAAGGAAAGCACTTCCGACAGAATGATTCTGAGCTCAACAGATTGTAAGCCTATGAAAAAAAAAAAAAACAACCCCCCAATGTATTTACTTTGAAAACCATAAGTGAACTTACAAGTCTCCTTTAGACGCATCTCCACCAAAGGCCTCTAAGCTTCCTGATGTAATGTTCAGCTTAACAGAAGCTTTTTTTGCTGAAAGAAATTTTATTCCCAGTTATAGTTTAGAAAGAAGGGGTGCCACTTCCTTTCTAAACTATCCTAGAATAAGACCCTTGGCCCATGTTACTTAAGTATGACATTTATGACATGACAATACAGTAAGCAAGCCACAAAGTTGGTTACACATTGTGTAGAAAATCTTTGGGATACAAACAAGCCACAGAAATGTTATGCATTATGCATAGTACAACTTTGTGGCTTGTTTGTATCATGCCTTTAACTGAAGGCATAGCAGCAAGTGCCCAGCTGAGTGCTAGGATCAGGCATGGGGTATCCCCAGGATGGGACATAGCTGTCCCCTAAGTAATCAGGCTGCAGGCAAAACCAGTTCCTGGACCCTGTATCCCTGCCCAACCTCTGATGGCAGATGGGGGACACCACAAACACAACATCAGGGAGCATCTATCTCCCCGATCTGAGGCTCACTGCATCTTAGACAGCAGGTATACAGCTGGGCTGCGTACACATTTAAGGGTTTTGATGCGTGTCAGTACCCTGGGATTAGGGACCCTATCCCTGGTCTGAGGGTCCCCATGTACCAGGGATGGCAGAAAGCCACATGTGCAGCCCAATTGCATATGTGATTTTCATGTCTTGTGAGGATGTATCCCTGGGATCAAGGAGAGGCTCCTTCATCTTAAAGTCCCAGAGTATGGGGACCTTTAAAAGCTGCAAATACAGCCAAGTTGCACATGTGGTTTTCTGACACCCCTGGCTCATGGACACCCTGGGATCAAGGAGGCTCTCGCAAGCAGGGTTCAAATTATGGGGGAGCTTGTGGGGGGCTTAGCCCCCCCATAAGAGACAAGAGCCCCCCTGTAAGATTTGAAAACCATAACCTGGGGGGTCTCCAATTTCATTAGGGCATCATGATGGGCAGTCTGATTATTTTTTGCAGACCCCTCTCCTCCTCTGCCTCTCCCAAAGAGAGTCACAGTGTAATTTGAACCCTGCTCCCCAGTCCTGGCAATCACTCCATTGTGGCTTCATCTGGGCTGCATGCAGTTTTTACACATTGCAGTCCATGGGGACACTGGGACTGGGGACCAGCAGCCTGATCTTGGGAATCCAAGGTGTATAAAATCAGGTACAGGGTTTAATGTCTCCAGTGGGACAAGTCCTTCAGCTCCCCCTGCTGGAAGCCTCTGATCTGCTGTATCCAGCAGCCCAGCCAGAGCTGCCAAGCATGGAGTTTTGGCAATCTGCTGATTATCCATATAGTGGGGGTCATGCCAGGGCCAAAATTTCAGACCCTGGTTCAGTCTCCAACCTCAGCTGACAACTGGGCTGCTTGTTGGGTGGCTGCTTGGTGGGCACCCAGCTTCCAGCTTTCTGGAGCAAGGTGAGCCTGGGATCATAATCTCAGGCACCCCCTACACTGGCAAATAGGATGTGCAATTTCCCAATTGCACCCTGTCATGCATGTCTGGCACAGCAGGAGGCACGACTGTTGGTACTGCAGATCAGACCCCGTCACACCTTTAAATGAGTACTTCAGCCATCCAAGAATAAAATTGTATATTCTGTACCTGCTGGAATGATTTCATGTAATTTCAACTCAGAGTCTTCCATACTTAGAGTTATTTCTTTGGTGGCATCACCTTCCCTGAAACAAAACAAGCACTTCAATTACTCAAAATCTATTTACACGTGCCCTGCCTACTTACATAGCTTAGGTTTAACACATTTCTTCTTGTGGACTCATTGACTAATTTGTGACTACAGTGTGGCTTTATGATTCTCCAGCATGCAGTTGCCATGATTTTCATTGTCTTGTCTCTATAGGTACTTCATGGTATTAGAGGATAAGACAGACTTACCATTTTCTTCTGCAGTCTTCAATCCACTCTTTCATGGTTGCATGAAATGTTTCAAAGTCCATTGAAATATCCCTTTTATCAGGATCAAGCATATTGCATAACTCTTCAAGACCACTGTCTTCTGACCCCCGGCTAGTTGTATGCCTCATATAATCAAGTATTGTGGAAACTGTTACTTTTCCTAGAAGATGTAGACAGATTATGTACCATATTTAAAAAAGGCAAGATAGACTTATCACCTAGGCAAAGCTAATAAGGCAACTGCCAATACATTCCCAAGAGGCATGCTATTCTAGGGATACTACAGCACAGATGTCATCTTGAGAAGCGATAGACCAGATACAGACAATAGACATCCCAGCATGACATGGAGAAGTAGACACTAGGCCTGTGCCAAAGCAGCTAGTATTTGCTTTGTATTTGGCAGACAGCGATTTGAGTTGCTGATTCGAATCTATTCGGCCAAATCTCCAAATCACAGGCCCCACCCCCCACCCACTCTCCCAGCTCCATCAATGGCTGTCCTGCCTGGCCCCAGTTCTTTTGTTTGTTTGTTTTTTAAAGCCCCACACTCACCAGCTCCCTGCTGCACCCCACTGCCCTGCACTGCATGGGGGGGGTTCTGCCATGAGCCTCCAGAAGCCCTACTGGCCACTGCAGAAACCGGTGTGTGGGGAGCTTTTTTTAAAAAGCAAAGGGAGGCTGGGGCCAGGCAGGGCAGCCATTGATGGGGCTGGGAGAGCAGGCAGGGGATGGGTCTTGGTGGGGGCCCCCTCCTCCAGCTCCAACCCCCTCTGCCCCCTACTTACCATCGCAGTCTGGGGCCAGCTCCCTGTGGCGGGGAACGGGGACTGTCCAAATCTCCAAAAATTGATTCAGACTTTTTTATTGGTCTCCCAATTTGATTCAGATTTGGAGATTTGGCCACCAAATTGGGCTGAATCTCCTTCAAATTGAATTGGCACCTACAGCTTCGCACAGTCCCAGTAGACACCATGCAAAAATTTTGGCTTAAGACCCAGGGATACTCCTGGGGTGGATTCCTGGCCCCAATTAAATCAAACAATCTCATCTTATCTGTTTCATTTTTATGATTTTACACCAACATGACATGTCTCTGCTTCTTTCAACATGGAAATCCACCTTCCTGCCCCCACCCTCCCCTACACACACCCCTTAGATGAAACTTAGAATCCTGATGTTAAGCAATTATAACTGAAGTGGGGAGAAGATAGTTATTAAGCATCTTCCATAAAAAAAAAAAAAAAAAAAATTGTCTTAAATTTTCCAAGAAAAAGTCAAAATTAAGCTTCTTTCAAAAAGATGCATGGAAAAACCCCATCCACTAGAAAGACATTGGCATTTTTCTCCCTTTTTCTGAAAAAAAATTTCAGGAAAGATGTTTCCCAACAAACCTGTTTATCAAAATAATTTGTTAGGTAAAAACAATATAAAAATCAGCTTCAAGTAGATAACCAATATCCAACTCTACAAAACCAGGACTTTAAAAAAAAATCACGTTCCTTCCCTAACACAGCTATAACACCTTTCAGAGAATCACACTCTGTTTCACAAATATTTAGTCATGGGCATGTAAGTGCCCTAGTCTTTTAGATGAGGAACAGAAGCACAAAGCAGATTGGAGACTGTCAGTTTCCCACACAACTTTATCCCTGGTTCAGCTACAAGCATCTAGTCCCCAAGATTTCAGGTTACAACTTAAATAACAACTTTCTGCATCTTTTGCTGTGCATGTATGCACCTTTAGCAGCCATAATAAAATGCAAATTTTGACATTTTACTGAGCAGGAAAGACCGTGAAGCCAGTAGTAGCATACCTTTACGTTCTGTGTCACAGGCATAGAAGATAGTAGTCAACAAGTCTTCTTCACAGATCAAGCTCACATTATAGGTATCATTAGCTTTATTTTCTAGTGATGATCTCCATCCTATGGGGAGAGACTTAGAGTCTGCCCACATTTTTATTTCATTTCTTTTTAAAAGTTACTGTGATCAACATTCAGGAACTTCCCCCCCCCCCCCCCCCCCCAA
>NW_005842236.1:283049-285391 GCF_000455745.1 Alligator sinensis
AGCTTATGTTGTTTGGAAAATTAGGGTTGGAACGGACCTTGGGAGGTCAACTAGTTCAACCCCCTACTCAAAGCAGGACCAGCCCCAACTAGACCATCCCAGCCAAAGCTTTGTCTAGCCGGGGTTTAAAAGCCTCCAAGGATGGCGCTTCCACCACCTCCCTGGGTAACCTGCTCCAGTGTCTTCCTACCCTCCTAGTGAGAAAATTCTTCCCAATATCCAACCTAAACTTCCCTTGCTGCAACTTGAGACCATTGCTCCTTGTTCTGTCATCTGCCACCACTGAGAACAGTACTCCAGCTGCAGCCTCACCAGTGCTGAATAGAAGGGAATAATCACTTTCCTTGATTTGTTGGCAACACTACCATCAATACAGCCCAGTATGCTGTTAGCCTTCTTGGCAACAGGGGCACACTGCTGGCTCATATTCAGCTCATTGTCCGCTGTAACCCCCAGGTTCTTTCCTGCCGAGTTGCTGCCCAGCTAGTCAGCATCCAGCCTATACTGGTGCATGGGATTGTTCTGTCCCAAGTGCAGGACTGTACTTGTCCTTATTGAACCTCATGAGATTCTTTTTGGCCCAATCCTCCAATTTATTTAAGTCACTCTGAATCCTACCCCTACCAGCATATCTACTACTTCCCCACTCAGTTTTAAACTAAAAAAATCTCTGAACATACTAAACAAAAGGCTTTGACCTTGTAACTGACAACTTGCACATAAATCTACTGAAATCAGGGTCTTTCCATGTATTGTAACTCACAAGTCTGGAAACGAATACACTTGAGGTGGAAAGTAGTACATTTGAGCAAGTTGTATGGATGAAAGGACTCCACACTCTCCTTTTATGAAGGGGGGGGGGAAAAGGGTTACAGAATAGAGTTAGGCAAATATCTGATAATTTTGGTCCATGGGAGAATGTGGGGGAAAAGTTATTGGAGCCAAAGCAATGTTGTTTAGGTTTTTCATTACTTTTTTTTTTTTTAAATTAGAAGTTTCATTAATAAAATGAAGTGTTACATAAGGGGGGGGGGGGAAAAAAGCAGCATTGTTCTGAAAAACATTATTTTTTGACCAAAACAGTTTGAGACAATACCAGTTTTTGGTGAAAGTTTGCCTTGGTTCGGATGAACCTACAGCAAGGTAAATGCTTCCGCAAGGTTATGTGTAAAAATGTGTCAACTAAACTGTAGGAAATCTAGATAGTTTGTTGCAGGTATTTGTGTTTTGTTTTTACCTCTTTCATCCAAGGAAAATTTCTTTGAAAAAGGAGACAGGAATACAGAATCTCTTGTCTTTTGATCAGTTGTTAAGAAATGGAAGTTAGGACTTGACGTCAGGTAATTAATTTCATGAGTTAGGTCTTTATATTCGGAGTTGGAGGCCGCAGATGACCGACTGCCAGGATTATCCTCTCTAGCTGGGAGAACAAGTGGAGAACAGCTGTCACTATGGCAGATTTGTCTCTGTGGCTTGCCGTTGCACTCTTTACTTTTAACGAGGGAATAGGCCGCTTTCCCATGATAGTAGTCAGAGACATCTCTAAGACTAGGGGATATGGCCTGTAAGTATGGAGAGAAAATATTATTCTTATTAGGACTTCTGGAACATGGTGTACCATCATAACTTTTAAAAGTCCTTTTTTTCAATAGCTCTTCTAGATTTTTCCTGGCATTATTCTGTGGGCTATCAAAGTTCCTGGACTGAAATTTGGGGATCTGTAGAGCAGGATTTGAGAATTGGTCCATCATCTGGATAGTCTTGATCTTTCGGCAAATACTGTCCACTGGATTATGACGTTTTGCCTGTGCCATTTTCAGAAGGTGTTGGTGAATGAATATCCCTCTTGAACAGTCACTGAAAGAAAAGGGCCAAGACAGAGATTAAATACTGATTTAAGCACATAGTTTGCAGCAGCCTAAGAGATAGTATTACAAAACTTGTTATGGTAGCACTCCAAAAATTCTTGCATAACATCAGCATGGTTCTGCAAGTCTGCAGCTGCTAGGTTTAATTATTAATTTTAAATAGAGTTGATTTAAAAAACAAAACAAACAACCACACAAAAAAACCCTGCACCACTTTTGAAAATTTACTACTTTAAGTTAAAATTAAAGCTTGATTATAGTTGATTAAAGAAAACCTTTTAGTTGATTAAAAGAAAATATCTAAGCACGTCTCCCTTGTTTAATTATTGGAGGATCATCTTAAATTCATCCCTATCACCAATGCAGTGGGAAAAGCAGTGGTAGGGGCCCTTGGTAGGCAGTAGGGAAGGTTGGGCAGGCAGGGGGGGGGGGCAGGTAGTATGAAGACAGTAGAAAGAGAGAACTTAGACCCTG
>NW_005842236.1:285422-292824 GCF_000455745.1 Alligator sinensis
CCAAACCTACTCCCCCTGGTGCCTGCCCCCCTCCCACTCTCTCCCCAGCCTGTGCCCCCACTGCCCTTCCTCCCACAGCTTGCTCCTCCCATCACAGACTAATTGCTCTGGCAGGCTCCACTCCTGTTCCAGCTTGTGGCACAGAGCACAGCCCCAGCCTGGACCTGTAGCAGCAGCAGCACAGGAAGCAAGGGGAAGGGGAAGGGAGAGGGGTACTTGCAATGGGGGCACAGAATTGTCATGGGGGGGGCAAGATGGAGGAAGGACAGGGCATACTGGGGGAAAGACTGCAGCTGCAGCCTGGGGTCAGGGTCACAGCTCATATATTTGACCCACTCTCTCATATTTGATTCCAAGACAAGGGGCTTCCCCCTCCTGCCATGTTAAATGTTTTCAGATGTCATCTTCAGAAAATAACCTTTCCCCACTTAAAGAAATTATTAGCTCTGATTTTCTTGTCATTCCTAGTCTAACCGAGCGCCTTAGCAGAGGGTAAGAGAAACTCCGATTTAGGCATCAGATTGGACTTCCTTACTTTAAGTACTATAGCTTTTTTCCCCATTTGCTGAAACTAAGCTGTCCTAATCCCTCAAACTGCTGTTTGTAAGGGAAAAATGTCTGTATTGCTATCCATGATCTAGCCCTTTTCCTGCTTCCACATGCACTCTTAAAGAGAGACCCCCATCAAGTGCACATGTAGAAATACTAGCATGGACAAAAAAACATCAGCCACCGGTAGCATCTGGCTGCTTCGTTCAGATCTGAACTGAGCGTGTTAGACAATGTATGCCAGTAGCTTCCAACGTGTTGTTAACTGGAACTATAATGCTTCCAGCAAGTTTAAAATAAAGCTTATAATATCCCCTAAGGTTCCTATAGTATTGAAACTCCAGAACATGAGGGTATACCCATGTAGCACACAGCACTGTGTGGGGCTGAATACTGCCCCCCCAGGGGCACAATGTAAAGCATAACATTTTCAGAAATTCCCCAAGAACTGTTTACAAAGGTATTTTGGTATTTCATATTACAAATAGACGCTTTGAAAATTCCTCTAGCACCTTGAACTCCCATAAAAAAAAAATATATATCACTCTTGTTGGTAGGGGTGCACCGATACAGATTTTGGAGGCTGATACCAATAGCCAAGCTTTAAGGAGGCACATTGACCAATACTGATCCAATTTCTGATACGCAGCCTAGCAGCTTGAAGAACTGTGTCCAACTGGTAAGTCTGTTGTGGTGGAAGGGGAAGGGAAGGAGTGTGGGCGGGGGGCTCTGCAATCAACCCAGGCGGGCATGTGCCCCCCAGATCTGCACAGAGCAGGGCAGGCTGCAGCTGTGGGCTGGGGCTGCACCAGGCTCCTCCCAGCAGGGGCTGGGCCAGGCTGTGCTTGGGGAAGCGGCGGTGGTGCTGGGAAGGGGCTACAGCCACCCCAACATTTGGCATAGCCCACCCAACTCCCCAGCCTCTGGGAAGAGCCTGGTACAGTCCCAGCCCCAGCTTGCAGCAGCAGCCCACCCTGCCCAGATCCAGGGGCACACACACCCACTCATACCTTCCCAGGGTGTGTGCAACAGCAGGAGCCACCCCCACCCCACCCCACTTCCCCATGCTCCCTGGACAAGCCATGGCTCTGTCCTGTGACCACTCTGCTCTGGCTGGGCAGTGCCTGCCCTAGCCCCACTCCCTCCCTCACCCTGGGGGCCTTGATCTACCCCACCATGCCCTTTCCACCGCAGCAGACTTACCAGCTTGCATGTACCTTGCCAAGCTGCCGAGCTGTGCTCCTTCCTGCCTACCTGTTGCACTGCAGCTGCACGGGCATTTAATCCATCATATTATTGGCCACATCAGGCTTATTTCTGATACAGTCAGGTTTTTTTTGTTTTTTTTTTATATAGGTACAGATCCAATATCAGATTAGTGTATCAGTGCACCTCTACTTGTTGGTTATGTTAGAGACATAAATGTATTTTCGCATAGACAGTAATGAGACTAAATTGGGCAACTTTTTCTCTAGCTATTAAAATAATCCCACAAACACAACCCAACCCAGATTCATATTAACAGCATTTCTTCCACAAGACTAGCAATAGCAAGCTTTCTTATCTTATCTTATCTTAAGGTAAGATTTTAACTTAAAAAAAAAAATACAAATCCTTACTTAAAGATAGAGTTGGACATGTTCACAAAACTTATGGCACACAATTGTCTGCACTGACAGATGACTGAGATCTCTTCTATACCTATGCTAAACACTGTAATGCATCTACAAAAGTTTGGAGTTTACTAAATTAAAATCTTGCTATTAAGAAACTACCTAGTAAGTAAGGGGTGGGGGGGGCAGGGGAATGAAGGGAATGGGAATAAAAGGTCACCAAAATATTTTCCCCCTATTTTTGGAAAATAAAATAGCTCTGCATAAATGATCGGAGCATAGTTTGTACTATCACTGTAAACAGCTTCAGATTATATCTGCCAAAATAATCCTTTAACATTAAAAGCAACCCCACATTTTAAGCACCTAATGCTTCAGAACACAGGGATAGGACAGGGTTGGGACATCAGACTGGTAAGATCTCAAAGAGCCATTTTCCAGAATTATAGTTAGCCTATTATATGAGAGTTCACATATTCCCATTAACAGAACATTTTAAAAGAAAAAGGCCACTTTGAAGACAAGGAACACAAAATCAGCATTAGATACTGTATTAAAAACTATTTATTTGATAAATCAGAACTATAAACATTCCTCTCATTAAAGTGAGACTTTAGATTCTAGAAACAAATGTCTACCTCTTTATCAGACACACTTATCCAGTGTTGCAGAGTACTGAGAATTGCAGATTTTTTTCCCTCCCTAAAATATAAACTTTAATCCATTATGGTTATATTTAAAAATCCCATATCAAGAACACTGTATTTTCAAGCACATATACATCAAACCCAAAAACAAAGGGAATAGACACTTCCAACTTTGACAAACTCTTTCTAAATCTCCCTTCACAACAGTCCTGAAGAAACTTTTCAAGACCTCATACTTACAGCTGTATGTAACTAAAAAAGACATCCCTCTTTCATCCTTTTAAAACTTACATAAGCCAACAGGATCCATTTTAACAGTTCCCCCTAGAAAGAAAGAAAAATAGGGCTGATTTCTACCTTTAGTTAGATTAGCAGAGAAGTCATTTAGTAGAATATCAGTTTAAAAGACACACCTGTTGCTGTCTGCCTGCATTCTCAGTGGTTAACAGGTGTGTAGAGTTACCTACCATGCATTCACCTTCCATTGCCTGGGTCCTTGCTTCATTTCTAATAGTTTCATTCACTGCAACTGGTAGGTGGATCCCTATGACTACCTAACTGCAGCCTGAAATCTTACTTTTAAAGCAGAGATGAAACTGGACTGTAGTTTGCTGTAGTTGGTGATATTCATTTATTTTGCCACTTCTCCCTGCAGTTGTAAAGAATTTGGGCACAGACCTTAATTAGAGTTCTGCAGAGCCCTAGGCATCTTTCACTCAAGTGACTCTTGTCAACAGTTTGATGAGAGAAACTAAAGTCTGACTGGGAACTGCAGGGACATTACATGAGGGCTTCTGTCATTGTGAGATGATCCCTCCCTAAGGCAAGGGTGGATAGTGTAGGGACAGCTTGTTGTCAAAAGCTTGCAAAGAAGAATTTTTTCAACGATTTTAGCTGGCCTAATAAAAGACATTGGATTTACCCAAAGAACCTTGTCTGTAGACAGAAGGATTCAGTCTTCAGGAGGGCTAAGCCTGTGCCTCCCATGAGTAATTCATTCACAGTCAAATGACTTTGCAACTGCAATTACCTATGCTTAACACAAAGGCATTTCAGAGGCCAGGTGAATAAGCAGCAAGGGGATCATAATAGGTCAGGCTGAGAGGAAATTAGACACAGCAGGCTCCCTTGTGCAGGCTGTTTGAGGAAAATCACCTCCTGAACTGTCAAAGATTATTTTAATTTGAGGGAGACTCACAGGCAGGGGGTGTTCTACCACTAAAATTCAGAACCTTGTCAAAAGTTATGAGAGCAGGGCCATGCTCTGAAGTTAACAATCTACAGTTGTTTCTGCCAAGCTGGGTTTAATTTTTGTTGTACAGTATATATAAGAAATTGTTTCTCAATATATCTGAGAAATAAAAAAAAAAGCAAAAACTGGATGATGTCCAGTTCATTGAAGCTAAATATTCAAAAACCCAGTTCACTGAAGTCAAACTCCAATTTAAGTATCATATACATCCTTCTAAATGGGTGCTTCTCCATATAAAGGCAATAATAATTTAGAAACTAATATCCTGAATTCTTAAATTCTGCTCACAGCTGCTGCTGCAGTTTCTATTTTCACTGAGAGTTAAAATAATAACATGGGGAGAGACTTCCACTAATTCTCAGAGAATGCTTCATTGAGCACCTGTTTCAAAATTCCCTGATCGAATCCCAAAATTACAACAGTCTGGGAGATTTTGCAACATATTGGTGGGAGTGCTAAGTTAAAACCTTTCTATACACGTATATCATTATATTTGTCGTACCAGTTTCCCTGTTGTCTTTGTTTCCTCTGAATACAAAAAACAAAATATACTGAACAGTTTAGGTACAACACAACCAGGCTGAAATGTATGTATAATTCTAGTATCCGAAAGCATCATTTAGGGTTAGTTACTTACCAGACTATGCAAGACTTATGATCTCTACCTCAAGAACAGAACCAACTTTATCAGCTTCCCACGTTTCAAACAGCAAATTTATAGTCGCCATTCAGAAAGTGTATTAGGGAAAAAAATATTTCATGTAGCAATGTATCTTCGAATCAAATACATTTTTTAAAAGTACACAGTGTTCTTCATTTTCAAGAGAGATCTGCAAATATTAAGGGGCAATTTTTTCAAATGACTCCCTCTAATTTAGGAGCTTAAACCCATTTTCAAAAATGATTTAGGCACTCAGGAGCATAAATCTCATTAAATGTCAATGTGATTTAGGATATTAATTGCCTGTCTTTTGGAATGGAACTTAAGCTCTTAAGTGATTTAGGCAGTTCTGAATATTTTACCCAAAGACTTTATTCTTGTCTATTTAAAAATGTATGCTATAGTAAAAATTGTAGTAAATGCCCATATGTTTTGTGAACCTCTCTGATTTGATATTCTTTGACATAAATGGGCCTCAGATACTTTCTTCTACAAAGCCTTTGAGTAGCTCCTTCAGGTACAGCACTAATGCTTGACTTGCCCAATTACCCCTTTGCTCTTCAGTGTTATTAGGAAGTATGTGCCATTCATACCACTCTTCCTTCAATCTACTGGATGGATTTCTTATCTGACTCTATGGCTCAGACTGCATGAGTATTCAGCCAAGAGGGGACAACCTCATGCATAGCATTTACCATGAGCACTATCTCTGTGGGTTGTTTCTTGGCAAAGACAAAAATCTGTTCTGCCAGGCTGATGGGGGTGGAAGAAAAGGTCAAATAACTCCTTGGCCTTGGGTGTTTCTGTCATTGCACAAACATATCTTCCTATAACACATGTTCTGTAATGTTTTCCTCTATGTAATGCTTTATCATTACCACTGCAGAAATCCCTCTAGACCAGTGGTTTCCAACCTGTGGTCTAGAGGGTCTGTGAAAGATGACTATGATCAACCAAAAGTATGTGGATACCTGCATTTACAATTCAAAGGGGTCCACACCTCCATTCAATTTTTTTTTAGGGGTCTGCAAATGAAAAAGATTGAAAACCACTGCTCTAAACTGAGATTCTCCTTCAGAAATGTCTATTGCAAACCTTCATACAGTTGGGTGGTGAGTCATCTTTGTCAACTCACAGCTTTTGCAGGCTAGATCTTTGTAGTCTACCTGACCTAACTTTTCCCTTTAGTAAAAGGAATGGCACTCCTCTCCTTTCTTGTTATTTGAACTCTTCAACCACTTTGCTATTGTTACTGTTCCACAACTCCATTGTACATTTCCCATCCAAAACAAATTAATTTACATCTTTGCAAATCAATCAATCCTGCCATTCTTTTATAGGTCTCCTCTAACCCTCTCATCAGGACCCAGTGTTGTTCTAATAATGATGTATCTAAAAGTGAATGGGATGCTACAGGTGGTCCTCACACTGGAGCACTAAGCAAAGGGACTATTACTTCCATGCTTTTTGTTGTGAAGCCTTTCTATAAGCAATACAATGTTTGCATACTTGCTTGTCTAAAGCTTGAGCCGCTGCTTCTTGTATACTTCCACAGTTGAAAGTGCAGCACTAATTCTGAACCATATATGAAAAGAGAAGGATTATCTTTAGATACAATTGGGTAGCATGATGTTGAGGGATGCATATGTAAGCATTTAGACAGGATTTTGTCAGCTCTAACATGAGACATTGTGCACTTAACATTTCTGTACATCAGTGATTTTCAACCTCTTTAGATGCAAGGAACCCCTCATTAGACTCACAGCCATAGATGGAGGGAGAAAATATTATTTGTGGGGGCTGAGTGCATGCATCAGTGTGAGAACTAGAACTCCCATTGTGCTCTGTATGGTACAACATATGCGTGATTAGCCACTTCTTCCTCAGCTGTGCGGAGATAACCGCATGTGGGGCGCTGGCCTGGCTGCATGCTGAGCAGTGCTGTGGTGCTGCTGCTATTGCCAGCTGCCATGAAATTAGTTTGGGGGACTTAAGCCCCCACAAGCCTTGACCTTCCACCGCCTATGCTCACAGTGGCAATCAGAAGATGCCAGCTCCTAGCTTTCACTTGTTTTTTGACTATGGGAAAATAATAGAACAATTCTGTTATTGCAAAGAACTCAGAAAGACCACAACAGATCACAATGTTTTTGACACTATGGCTATGTCCACAACATGCATGAACATTTGTTTCTCAGGGGACAGCTAGCAGTGGCACACCTTGTGCTGCTGCTAGTTGTTCCCAGGGAATGTGCCTGCCACGTGCACCCTGGTGCATGGCAAGTTACCCGGGGGTGGTAGGGGAGGCTGGGGCTAGCACTGGGCTGGCCCCAGCAGCCTTACCTGGGATCCTAAGGGTCTCTTGGGGCTGCAGCTGTGGCGATTCTGCTGCATGGAGCCTGGCGTGCAGCCGCAGCACAGCTCTGGGTGGCTCGGCTCGGTTTTTGATTGGCATGTGCTGCCCATGCATGTGTTGCTCTGCTTTTTTTCTCTGTGGGGTTTTTTTGACCCCTGGATACACAGGGTTTAAAAAACCTGCTGTGCTGCTCCCTTGCAGCACAGAGAATAACTGAACGCGTGGTATGTGGTGCTGCAGACATGTCTGCCATACCACGTACCGCACAGCCATGCTTGTCTGGACGCGGCCTATGGATTCTTTTTTGAAATCTCTGGACGCATC
>NW_005842236.1:292949-304535 GCF_000455745.1 Alligator sinensis
ATGTGCACTTTGTGGCACCTTAAAGGCTTTTGAGGCTTTGCAAAATGCATTTGGCACACATGAAAAGGTTCTCTTGCACTCCTGGATACCAGGAAATCCCAGTATCTAAAAAAAAAGCTTCAATAAAAAGTGAGACAGCACACATGGCAGCAGCATGCGATACCCAAAACTGTAGCCTGGCCAGCCAGAACCACACTCCAGCTGCTGGCCAGGTTCTGTGCACACAGATTACCACTACTAGAGCCCCGGGAAGCCCCAGGACCCCAGGTAATTGTACCTGGGGCAATTTACTGTGCGCCAGAGTGCATGTGCAGGAGTGTTCCTCCGAGACAAGGAGCAGTGGTACAACTGTGTGCTGCTGATATTTTTCCCCAAGGAAATGCATGTGTGCACTCATAGGGAGGTACCCTCTGGGTTTATCTTGTGAATCCTGTGTGTTTGCACATCTTACAGTACTAATATTGTGTGGCACCCTGGTTGAGAATCACTGCACTACTCTGAAAAGTGGTGCAGCAAAAGTGGTCCTAAAGGGTTCCATGTTTTTTGTGTCTGGGGTTTCCAGCTAAGAATTGCTCAGTTAAAAGTGCAAAAGAGTAGACAGAGCAATTAGGGCTCGTAGTTGAGGTGATATCTTTTGTTAGACCAACAAGATTTTTGCAAAAATAAATACATTAATTGCAAGCTTTCAGGCACAAATACCCTTCATCAGGCATTAGAGAAAAGATTGTAAAAGTTCTCCTCGGTAGAAAAGAAAGTTCATTTTACATAGGATTTCACAGAGGAGTTAATAGATGGAAAACTCATCTGGGCAGGCAGTTCTCAGCTGGTATGGAGTCTCTCAGCTCTTGTGAGGTTCAGCTCTAAACCAATATGGCTACAACCTGCATACCTAAAGACTGGACAGGTTTTTCAAAGCTGAGTACTGAATTTATCCACATGACTCCCATTAACTTCAGTGACAGATGTGTTGTTAAATGCCAGTCAGTCTTGAAATATCTCAGTTCTTATTCCAAATTTGCAAACTCCACCAGTGTCTGTATACTACGAGTGGGTGTGGATGGGTGGATGCATGGATGGAAAAAATGGAGTAGAGTAGTATAGGATAAAAACTTGTAACTGAAATACATATTATTGGCTATTTGCCACAGCATATGTTCAATCTACACAACAGTTTTGTTAGTTATTGTATATGATGCATTAGCATAGGGGAGTCACAGTTCAGGAGAAGGATCCCAGTAGGCATTATGGAAACATCAAACAAAAAAATAAGGTCTCTTCTCCTAAAGAGTTTACACACAAACAATACAAGAATGCTCGTCAATGTGATAGACAATAGTCACAGCCAGAGCCATCCCTGGGGACCCGCACACCCCTAAGGGATAGCTCTGGTCACAGCAGTGGGTGCCTTATGTCCCTAATCTGGCAAAGGATGGTTAATGATTCCTTCCAGAAGAACTGTCCCAAGAACCTGAGAACTGATGTTTGGTCACAAAGGCTTTGCTTTTACCATTTACAGTGTTATGGTAGGCAAGTCACACTGCCCTTTAGATCATCTTCCAGGCTAAGCATATGTTATTCTCCATCTAACAAGGGGTCCTGCTGCTATGGCAATCTTTTCTTCACCCTGCTGACTTAGATTATTGATTACATGTCAAAGCAGCTTCCTCATTTGTGTGAATCTATTGATAAATAGCAGGAGTGAGATAACATTACATCTCAATGATATGTAACTCATCAACCCAAATTGTCAAAGCAAAAATAAAAGACATTCCTTTTTGTTCAGTATATGAGGATGCATAACTTAATTATGAGCTATTGTATTTGTCAAAGATGGGGGGGCATGTATGTATGCAGAGATAACTGCATGGCTAATGTATGTATATGAACACCCTGGATGCCTGCATGTTGTTATATATTTCTTATCTTAAAATGCTGTCTCGCCTTGCTGTGTTGTAATACATATAACGTATGCCACTCTGGAGGCAACTGCATTTCTAGAGAGAATGAATAGGGGAGTAGGTTCCAAAAGAACTCCAAAAGCCAATGATGGACCCTAAAACCAACAAGGATATATCTCACTCCTGTCTTCATATGAACACATGTTAATCACACAGATCAGATGACTACTTTTGCTATTACACTCTAAGGGCATGTCCAGACGAGCATGCACATGCCTCTTGCAGCATCTCAAAGTCCTCTGAGATGCTGCAAGAGGCACGTACAGGAACAAAAAAAGTTCAGAAAATACCCCAGGGGAAAAACTGGGGCAGGGTACAGTCAGGACTGTGCCCTGAAGCAACTGGAGGCTCAGGTCCTCCACAGAGATGCTCTGGTAGCCAGCCAGAGCATCTCTATGGATGGCCCTCACCCTGGTGCTGAAGCACGCTGCATGCCTGTGTGCACCACTGTCTCCCTCTGCCCACAGAAGGGGCAGGGGACCAGGGTGTCTGCGAAACTTGCCACATATATACCCGTGGTGATGGCTTCATGGAGGAGCCGCCAGCTGAGGTCCCCAGTAGCTCGTGGGATGAGGGTGGAGTACAGACTCAGCCACTGGGGTGCCCCAGCCATGCCCTCACCAAGCAGGTCCTGCCACTTGGTGTCTGGGTGGGACGTGAGGGCGGCATGATGGATCACGCAGCACACAAGCGTGTAGATGTGGTGGTGATGGACCGGTTTGGTGTCCGGTCTGGTGTCCTCCAGCCAGCGCAGGTGGTAAAGTGGGGAGCACTGCAAGGTCAGGCAAGACGCCAGCCCCAAGACATACTCTGGTGGGCTGGAGTACATGGGGGGCAGGGGCAGAGACCGCCACTGAGCAGGACCTGGCCAACAAAGGCAAGGGTGTCAGAAGGTAGGGCAGATTTCACCTCCTGGACCAGACAACATGTCACACATGTCATGAGTAGACTCATGCACCAGGCCAGCTCAAAGGGGTCCACCCACTCCTGCCTATCATAGTCCAGGAGGTCTCCGATACAAGTGACACCAGCCAGGATCAACCTCTGTTGCCACTGGGGCGCCTCTGCTGTCAGCACCTCCAGAAGGGGGTTCCAGAGGAGGGGCTTGACGAGCAGGTTGGTGCCCTGGGTAAGTGTTGCAGGGGACCTGGAGGCAGAGACCAGCCTCCAGGCCCAGAGGAGATCATGGTAGAACTCTGGCAGCCCTTGCAGGACCTGCAGGGAGAAGTCCCACAGGCTGAGGAGCTGCCAGTGTTATCGGAGTCCCTGGAAGTGACAGAGGAAGGAGCGCCCTAGGTGGCCCCATGCTGCATGGCTACTGACACAGTATAGCAATCGCTGCAGGGCCTGAAAGCGGAACGTCAGGACCTGGCTGCACAGGCAAACCAGGCCCTGGCCACCCTCCCACCAGGGGAGGCTCAGGACCTCTGCAGCAAGCCAGTGCCGTCCTGGCCAGAAAAACTCCAGTGCCCCTCTCTTGAGTCCTGCTAGGACTGCAGGGGACACAGGCAGGGTGTGTAAGTGGTGCCAGAGCATGGACAGGACCAGATGGTTAAGCACCAACACTCTCCCATGCAGGGAGAGAAACCTCAGGAGTCCTGCCAATGCCTGGTCGCTCCACCACCTTTGCCTCTAGCTGGTGCCAGTTCTCCGGTGGGGAAGGGTCTGTGGGGGACAGGTAGACCCCCAAGTAGAGCAGCGAGCCCATGCTCCAGCTGATCCCATGGAGGGCGGGTGGGAGTGAGCCCACTGTCAGGCCAAAGCTCTTGACCCAGTTGACCCAGGCAGAGAAGGTCGTTGAGTACAATGCCTGGCAGGCCTCCACCTGCGCCAGGTCACCTGAGTCCTGGACCATGAGGAGTACATTGTCGACATAAGCTGACAGGACCAGCCACACCACTGGCTCCCAGAGCATCAACCCTGCCACCTGCCTCCTCTGGGGCTTGGGACCAGTCATGAACACCCTGGGAATTTTTGTGTGGGACTGAGCTCCTCAAGCCCTGGGTGTTCCTTCTTGGCTTTTCCTCCTTACCAGGGGATCTCTGGGGCTTGTCTCAGTAAGTGGAGCAAGAGCTGCAGGCTTTCCCAGGTCTTGAGGGGCCCCTTGCTGCCTTGGAGTTCCCAGGGTGATTAGAATCAGGCTCCTCAAGCCCCAAAAGAACATGGTGCCCATTGTCCCACAGCATCAACAGGCAGGGACAATGGGTAACGTGTGTTTTGCCCAATGAAGCAGATCAGCTGTTCTGAGGTACCTCCCAGTACAGCTGATCCATTTCATCTGGTGACATATTTCTAGCCTCAGTTCATCTCTGAATTAGGGATTCAGAGATTCTATAGATCCCAGTATGCCAATAAATTGCCTTATAAAATCAGATAGTATTTTTAATAGGTTTATAATAATTTGTTACAGTTGCTACTCATGTCTATGACCTACTCATGACATCTAGTAATCCGTTATAAACAATTTATAAAGGGACTTTGTATGATCCTTAATTCTCTATGTCTCCTTGTTCCCTGTTTATTAGGTTGCTCTGTTGCTTGGCCTACTCCAAAAGGTCTGTTTCATGAGTCACACTTTTTCTCTAGCTGCTCAAAGTTCTCTTTGCTCTCAAGATAGCAAAGTGGTTACAGCTTTATGTTTTTTTGAAATTCTGTTTACCCTTTCATTTTGCTTGGGTATAAGAAATAATAGGCTTGAGTGAGTCAGGAAAATGAACAGGAGATTTGATGCTAAGTTGTTTGCCGGGAATAACCTCAAACTGGCTATGCAGAATCCCCCACCTTCTTCGGTCTCTTTTGTCTCCTATGTTGACATATGACTCTTGAGAATAATTTACTAGCTTTTCTTCAGGGTTACTTTATAGATGTCACAGCTGATGACAACCTCATATACAATAAGTTACCCAAGGTAAGAGCTCCTTGTCCTTATTAATATCTACTGCTGGTGGTGCTTATTGATCACTGGTGAGATGGTGACATTTTATTGGGAAACTGGTAGAAGAAATCTCGACATTGATGCTGATGTATTCAGAAAGTCACCCGGTTAATGGGGTGAATTTCCAAGTCCATGGTGTCTGTCCTTCAATCATTTCCCTGACTTTCTGTAAGTCTGCAAGTCTCCCTAAGGAGTCATCAGACCTTCTACTTCTCCATCTCCAGCACTGACAAGAGGTCCCTTTAGACTCCTCCACTCTGCCACAAAGGGGGAGGAGATTTCCAGGCAGAAGACTTAAAAAGGGAACCCCAAATCACATACAGATCTTTTATCACACAATCTTAGCTAAACCTTTCTAAGACTACTGATTTGCAGGGCAACTGAGTATGAAGGTAAGTGAGACTCTTTTGATATGTGGAATCATGTCAGTAAATACTTTTTCCTGTATTTTCAACTGAGTATATTGTTTTAGAAGCTAAATTGCTTGGTTTATAATTTTCTAACTTTCTTTTATATGCAAGAGAAATATTACAGCTGTTTTTGGTATATTATAAAACAACAGATTAAATGTGCCACTACTAGCACAATTTCTTCTCGAAACTAGCAAATGGAATTAACTTCTAGGAGTACTAATAACTATGTTATTGTTTACTTGTCACATGAATTGATGCATGAAAAACTAGGCTCACATTTAGTTACAAAGTAGAGAGGTAATTTAGTCTACTCAGGACTTGTGATCAGTATATTCATTTGCAAGTCCTTTGTCAATGTGTAGTCCTCTTAGATTTAAATCTCTCTTAATAATATACGTAGGATCAGTCAATAGGTTCAATAATACAAATTCTATACTAAGGTAAACAACTTTTACTTACAGAGGGCAGTGACCTGCTTCAAAATACTAAGTCTCCTATGCTTGCATATTTTATGAGATTTAGACTGTGTAATCTCTCTTTTATCTCTGGATTCACCGTGCTCATCACCACAAAGTTTTACGTGATTGTAAACATTAGCATACAAAGTTCTTCTGTCAGTGTGATATGAATATCCACACTTGCTCCTTAAATTCAACGTGAATTTATTGAGGTGAGGTAGTACTGAAAGAGAGAGGCTTTGGGAGCAAGGGAGTCTGGAAAACATCTCAACATCAGGAGGTGAAGCTGAAGAGAGAGGTTGCCTGGGGATCTAAAAGACATTTTCCCCATGTCCTTCTGGTTGCTTGTCATGTGCAGGGACTGCGTAGACTGACAGCTTCTGCTATGGCCCTGTTCCTTGCAGCATCTCTCATCTCATATTCCTGGAGTGCTCCTCAGGTAAGCAGTCTTGTCAGAATGAGTGTACAAGTATTAATAAACTCCATGGGTAGGTGTGGCGGTAGTACAGTGATTGTCATCATAGTAGCACTGTGCTAAAATATCACTTTTCTCTTCTTTGGTGCAAAGGGTCACTTCCAAAGAAGAAACTGGACTCCTCAGGCTATGCTTTATTTAAAGGGTGCACGTAAGTCCAACGCTATTTCAGTACTGAAGAATGTAGCTTTTCCCACCAGTTGATTATTCTTTATATGGTTTACATTACCCAAGCAGAAATCTCCACAGGATGCAACAGAGGTGGAAGTCCAGACAATCACATGGATGAATTGGATATGATTTCTTCTTTGCTTGAAAATATTGGTATTTTTTGGAAAGAAACTAAGAAATTGCATTGAAAAACATAATTTTTTAAAGACAAAAAAAGCAGTAGTCTTGAAAATGCTCAGGGGGTAGAAATTATACTTTGATTGTTAAATCAACTGGGAAAAATAGCTTTCCCATCTAAAACTTATTTCAAAGGCTTGAAACACAGTGGATATATTTCATTATCGCTTAGTCTTTCCTGAGCTTTCTGACAGTATTTCCACAAGCGACAGGAGAGAAAAGTTTCCTAGTGCAAACTTCTTGCATTGTATTAATACCATCAGAAATATCTGCTATGAAGTTGTTGAACAGCAGGTTTACCAATATCTTAGTATTATGGATGGGCAAATAAACCTCTAAGCCCCCACTGTTAGTCCAGTGGCAAAGAAGTATTAAGTTTATTGATAAGATTTGAATCCTAATTTAAATATTATAGGTTAAAGAAGAAAACCTAAATGTCCAAGAGAAATAGCTCCATAATTGCATGGCCAAAATAATGTAAGTTACAAACTCCCCTGACTTCAAAAGTTGCAGCCACCTTACAAACAGAAAATTTGGCCCTTGGACTTAAATGAATCTTTCAGCTTGAATAATGTATTTCTATTTTACTTAATCTGCACATTACTATTATTGACACATAAAAGTAATTTGTTTTTACAGGAAAATATTTTTTCTTTAAAAAAAATAATGGTGACCCTTTAAAAGCTTAAATTTCTTAAGGGAGAAAAAACGGGCTGTGCAATGGAGCAGCAAAGGAATATCAGGGAAGAAGCTGGTAAATTTCACCTATGGTTTTAAATTTTAAGTTTAATTCTGTTAAACTTTAACAGAACAATGAAAAAGGCTGAAAATCATGGTCTCCTTGGAATAGACCACAGCTCAAATAAAACATTCAGATTTAGGTTTTGGATTATAGAAAATTGCTAGTTCCAGCATATGTCAAAAGAAGAAACATGTATTGCAATATGATTTAAGGCATGCTTTAAGATTGGTTTAGTATTTTGCTTGCATTGTTTTTCCTATTATTTTTGTAGAGGGACGTCGTTTTATTTCTGACGAGAGCCAAAGGAAGGATCTATACGACAGACTGCAGCTAGGTAAAGTCATCTGGAATCATTTAAAAGTATATATATTATTTCAAATTGTACATTATATAAAAATGTTCCTTTTAACATTTTATGGCTTTTATGGCTAGTTCAATAGCTGGAGGATACTGAGGTTTTTTGTTAAACCAGTATTGTATCCTAGGGAGAAGCTAATATCAGGAGCTGGACAGCTCAGTCCTTTAAAAAATTACATTATAAAGACAATAGCCTGAGTCTCCTTTCTCTGCTACCAGTGTATCCACACTCAAAGTTGTAACAGGCTGCTTTTGTTCCTTGGGACAGCAGTGATGGACAGGGTGGTAGTGGCAGGAGCCACTTTCAATCTTGCACGTCCTCCAGGTTGGTTGTTATCCCCCAAGTTGGAGTTCCCACTCACACACCTTTAGTTATGCTACTGTCTGCACCGATGGAGGTGGAATTATTCCTGAATTGCTCTGGGCTGAACATAATCAGTCTGACTGTATCTGTCTCTTGTTAAAAAAAGAAATTAAATTAGACAAAATGAAATTAAACATTAATGAATACTTTAAACTATCAAACAATGAAAGCAGAGAAACTATACATGTAGGCTACATTTTTGGTGCAACTTACTATTACACTTAAATAAAAATGCATGGACAAGAGAACTTTAAAAAAAACCTCTGTAAGTAGAGTCATAAATGCAGATCTTTATATCTGTTTGTTTGTTTTATTTTGCTTTGTTTTGGTTTTTTTCTCTCCAGAAACACGCAGCCAAAACTCAAATCCTGTATCTCTTTCGGAAGCTGCTGCACTATTTCTCAGCTCCTTACGGAAAGCACAAGAAGAAGGTAAATGCACGTTATTTTATTCTCTGAGTTTCTAAGGGTTTTTTGAATACTCAAGTTAGGAAATTAATATACAACTGAAAGGATCTACCTTGGCTGACTGAAATTGCAAATTATGCCATAAATGATATTGTACTGGAATTTTAAATTAGACATATTGGAATAGATAATAGAGAACAAATTAGATGATGAATGTTGGCTATTCTGTTATTTCATTCACTTTTCTCATTTTTATCAGTTAATTTAGTGGCTGTAAGTCTAGATTCCTTATTGTTGTCATAATACTTTCTTCTTTGGATGCTAGGTACTGCTATATTGACTTGCTTTTGCAATCACAAACTCCTCCTGTTTCTACAGTTCATTGGCAAGATCCTCACACCTACTCCAACTCCTTTGCCCTATTCCAAAGGGCATCATGGAACATGTAAAAGCCCATAGACACCGAAGATGACAGCTGTAAGATTCCCTCTCTAGGAACCCCTTCTAAACTCTGATATCAGGGTGTTGTTGGGGACAGTGCTGGAGACAGAAAGTGTGAGTTGTGGACGAGATGTTGTAGAGTGTGTATACATAATGTTATGGAGATTTTGAGCAGCACTGTGTTTCATGGGAAGCCTAGGGAAGACCCACAGAGAAGCCCAGGATTAGAAAAACACAAAGGTGTTTTGAAGCTACTGCAGGCTCTGTCTACACTACAGAGTTTAGCTGGCAGAATTGTGAGGCCATCCACACAGATAGCTCCTTTGAAATGGAGCCCTCCCTTTCTGCTGCAGAATTCAGCCACCTCTGCTGAGCTGCCTGGCAGCTGCCAGGAGCTTCATGGAATATATCTCTACCTTCTGCTGGGTGCTGTGATCCCTATAGCACATGGTGCCTTCTGAAAGTGCACTTTGCAGTTTGGCAATAGCTGCATCTGCAATGGGGCAGCATGAAGCTGCCAGAAGTACATGAGTATGCATGTAGTTTGGTGGCTCAGCAGTAGCATCTGTCTGCTGACAGAACTGCTAACAAAGGCAGTTAAGAGTAGACAAGGCCTTTGCCCCTCTTTTTATCCCACCTGGGGAGTTTTGTGGTCTTCCTCTTAGACCTTGTCTTTACTATGATGAAGACAGTGTATTTTTATCTCAAGTTAGCTACCCCGATATCAAATACTTGTGAAGGCAAGGCAGTTGTTAGCTCTCATGAGTGAGCAAACCAAGGTTAATCTCTGCTTGACTTCCCAACACATGCAAAAACTTTAAAACTGTATTGTCCTCACTAGCATTTTACTGTTTATCAAGTCAAATTAAAAACAGCTTCTTCCATAGTGGCGAAAAGGTTTTAGATCTTCTCTACAAAATCTCATTTCAGCTGTCTTCAGATGTACAGGACCCATTCCTACTGTCTACAATCACCTAAAAAAGTCTTAATATTCTGACTAATATTAAGGCAATGTACTCTCTTTGGCCTTGCAGGATTTGGCCTGAGTAACAATGGCCACTTTTAATTTAATGCAGGACCCTATGCATAATATATAGACTGCTGCACCTGCTTAAAGCACTAAATTTTGTCTTATGGGTTGCTAACTGCAGGGAAAAAACATATAAGGTTCATGACCTGTAAATGAAAGTCAGTTGCATCTTCCTGCTTGTTGTTGATCATAGTGAATAATTGGTGTTAATCTTCTCACAGCAAAAAAGAATATACAGTATCTGAGAAATCTGAGCAAAACTGACCATCCTTATTGTGCTTGTGAAGCTGAATCTCTTTACTGTCTCAACTCACTAAGTCTATTACTTTAAGGGCTGCATTCAGCAAGAAGCTGAGCTCCCTGGTTCCAGGATACTTTAAACGTGTGCTTATTTTAAATGTGAAGAAACCCATTAAAGCCAATAGGACTACTTGTGTACTTAAAGCTGAGCACGTGTATAAGTGTTTTGCTGGGCTGAGGCCAGATTAGTCAATACTTCACAGGATGAAGCCAAAAGTATCTTCTTTCCAAAAATATTGCAAGATTCTTTTCAAGTATCTTTCTTTTTTCACAAAGAAAGTAGAAATCTTGCAAGGAAATTCAGTCCTTTGCAGTAGGTCAGTACCAAGCTTCTGCCCCAGTTAAATGCTGGGTATATTAGTTTCCTTTTGGTACTTTATACAGGATTTCTAGCCTAACTGCTTTTCATTGCAATGGTCAACATACCTGAATATGGCTCTAGTGGTCAGAGGAAATGGGTACAGCAACACTGCTGTTCAGGTACTTGCATAAGCATAGCATTGTAATGGGTACAAGGGGCATTTCTATATCATCGTACTGTAGTGCTACAGAACATGCAATGTTGGGAAGTGTGGACATGCCCAGTTTCCCACCAACTTTGGGTCACATCCTTCTTGTACGTTGTAACAGAAGCACCACCGTCATTGGAGCTTTAGAAGTTGAGAATATGTTTCTCTTTTATTATATCCCTCGCACCCTATTCCCATCTAATACTATTTAATCTTTTTTATAATCTTGCTTACTATAGTTTCAGAAGCTTTCCACACAAAATAGCCTTGTTTTTCAAAAAATAATTTCTTCCCACAAAATTCATTTTTAATTTATTTTTTCAGATTTTCTAGAAAACTTTCTGGCCCCTTTCCCCTTTGGGTTAATGAGTAAATAACTCAGGTGAAAAAGTTTAAAGAAAATGAAAACTCAGATAGCTGAAAAGACTGAACACTTCTTTGAAGTTCCTTTTCACAAAGTTCAGAACTATCTCAACTAACTACTGGCAGTAGCAGAGACTTCAACTTTGCTCCTCACTATTCCTAAGGGATCTAAATTTCAACTGAAATCACATTTCCTATCTGCTCTCTCCATATGCATTCTTTCTTTTTTATATATTTACTATTTAATTTTGATGGCTCTTGTGTGAAAAGCCTGGTTACAGCTTGTTGAAAAACACTGGAAAGAACAACATTGTCTTTTGGTGTGTCAGAGTAGTGATACTCAACCTCTTCAGTAGGGCTGTGTGAAACAGCAATGTTTCATTTTGACTTCCATTTTGCCGTTTCGATGGGACAGTGTTTTGTTTTGAGTTTCATTTTGTTTTGAAAGCACTGTTCCATTTCATTTCAGCAAAACGGCTTCACCGT
>NW_005842236.1:304545-333568 GCF_000455745.1 Alligator sinensis
CCATAATGCTATAATGGAGAAGCACAAAACTGCCTATAACTTCGTTATTTTTAGGCAGATTTAGAAGAAAACAGTGGTGATGGTAGCCCCTTCTGAGGGCATGAAGCCTGCCAAGTTTCAAAAATATAGGTGTGGGGGTTTCTGGGAAACTGCACCTCAAAATCTTGAAAGCAAAACTCATGTCACGTGTATGTTAAGGCACAGGGAGGCAAAAACAGGAGGCTTGCTAGCCCCTGCTGAGGCCATAAAGCCTACCAAGTTTCAAGGAGATAGGTGCAGGGGTTTCTGGGAAACTGCACCTCAAGCTGCTGACAAGCAAAACTCATGACGTGTGACTGTGTCTGTGTTAAGGAGTGCCCTCACTGGTGTTTGGGCCTCTACATGACATGGTAGTGTGCCCCAATGAGGCCTCCTCCTCTGGTCCACCACTTTAAATAACAACAGGTAAAATAATAACTTAGTGAGCACTAGCACAGTAGCACCAGCAGCATCTCAAGCAGCCAAACTATGACAGAGCCTTACTTTCCTCTCCTGCAGGAGCTTCTTCTCCAGTGTGTGTGTTAAGGCCGACCCTCACTGTGTCCTTCCCCCCTCTTCCCCCTCCCTCTTCTTACTTTCTGTTTCCCTGCAGGCAAGCCCAGCTTCAGCTTCAAAACTCGAAACGTTTTGAAACTTTTGCAACTTTATGACTGTCCATGTTTCTTTTTGAGGCTGTTTTGAAGCCCTTCATTTCATTTCGATTTCGCTGTTTTGAGCTCAAAATGAATTGAAACAGCATTGAAACGAAATAGCCGGTGCAATTTCACACAGCCCTACTATTCAGCCTTGCAGGCCAGATGGGTGGTATAGGGCTGGTCCATGGGCCAGATCCTGTACTCAGGATTTGTCTATGGACCTCATCCAGTGTGCTGTTGGTAAGCAGGTCCAATCTAGCACCCCAACCTGGCCCCATGTGCTGGGCCCAGTTGCAGAGGGACCCCATGTACTGTTTCTGGGAGCTGGAGCAATTAACGCTGCCACGACTCCCCAGCTGCTAAATTTCTGGACACAGGAAGAGCCTTACAGATTGGATGACATAGCTATGTGGGGTGAATCTGGCCCATGAACCATAGTTTGAGCATCACCATGTTAGAGGGGAGAGCAATGGGGTCAACATCCATAAGGGTAAAGGATGAACTTTCATTCTCAATTACTTGTTTTCTTCTAGGGAAAATGCCCAAACAAAGGAGGTACTTCCCCATAAGAGAGAAAGCAGAGTGCTACTTTCTCTCTTTAAGATGCTTGACCTTAACTGGTGAATAGCCCTCTTATCTGGTAGACAGGGAATTTCTAACAGTTAAAAGTTGAGTAGATAGAAACCCATCCTCTCTACATAAATCCCAAAGGGCACGTACACACATGCCTGACACCTGTGCCGATCGATGTGTGCAAAGTAGCATGGTCCAGCAGCCCCAATGTTACATGTATTCAGCATCCCTACACTTCAAAATGGTGGCAGCAGCGCTTTAATTAAAGCTCGTCGAACCAGCTTTAATTAAAGCACTCCCACCAACATTTTGAAGTGCAGGATGCTGAATACATGAGACACTGCAAGTGCTTTAGTTAGAGTGGCTCCCAAGAGCCACTCTATTTAAAGTGCCTGCAACCCCCGTAGCTCAGATTAAGGCACTCAAAATGTCTTTTGTCTTAGAGAACAGATAACAGGATTATGTCTCAAACTCTTCTGTTTCACCCACAGCTAAACTTTGTGCTTTTTTTTTTTTACATGCAACTTACTTTTTCCCTCCTCATGCTTTTTCTTTTTTGTCTTGCAGCTGAAGAAGAAACAAGTGATCACCTGGGATATTTGACAAATAATCTATTAAACTGGTGAAAGCTTACCAATTACATCAACATTCTTCCTAGATCTCCCTTGAAACCACAGTCTGTGTGATCATAATACTCCAATTCACCCTTCCACTCCTGTGTTCTGAAGGAATAAGATTTGGACTCCTTCCTACATTTTGAATGCAAATTGATTAAAAAGATGTTGTTCAGCTACAGAAACTATTTTCAAATTTCCTATCTTGTTCAGACCACTTTATTTGCCAGCCAAAATTTAAAATCCACTATACCATTAGAGCTGACAGGCCCCAAATGTCACATCAGAACTGACTGATTTTTTAAAGAAATCTTTTGTTATGATTTTACTGTGCGCGTATTTATAAAAACTTTTACCGTTTTCAAATCTACTCTACTTTTAATCACTTTTACTCACAGGCACTGTTGAATTTTAACCTCCTTATTGACGGCCCTTCCTTTTATTGATGATCCAGTTAGGTCAATGATACATCTAGCATGTGGGCTAACAAAGCAAGTGGTTTATTTTATCTGTATCAGTCACCACAGGCAGATGTTACAGAAGATGCTCTGTTTTAAAATGACTTCATCTGACCCCTCATGCAATGAGGGTTCAGATTTTCACTGGACCGGCCATTTTAAGCTGTCTGTAGCCCTGCACTTGTTTTTGGTCACAGCTATAGATCACTTTCTGTGGCCAGATCAGGAGAAAATTGTCACTTCTGTCTGCACCCTTCAACTCTAAAGAACAGCCAACAGGCTGTTTACTTAAGCCTCAATCCTGCAAAAACTTAAATACCTAACCTTACGTACTGTGAGTAATCCTACTGAATTATACATGGTCTCTAAACATATGACCCTTCAAATGGTAAATTATAATTCTACACAGGTATAGATAGATCTGTTTAACATTACTATGTAGTTGTACAGTATTTACTCAAAAACCGTGTGGATTTCTTATGTAATTAAAAAGCAGTTACATGATACTGGTGTCCCAGGAACTATGCTTTATTTTTTTAACCTTTATCACAAATCTTGCTCCCCTGTTTCTCCCCCCACCCAATACTGTTTACCTGTTATCTTTCTCCTGATGTTGACATGAGTTAGGTCTGTTAAATTACAATCAAAATAATGTTGCTACTCTCTACGCAAAAGCAACACAGATGAATTAACAGGGGAACCAATTTTCATGATTTTTTGATGGGTACTTCTGATAACTTTTTTAAATTGGGCTTAGAGGGAAAAAAACAGATGGAATTAAGGACAGACCTGTTTTGTTTTGTTTTTACTATATCACTCAATGGCAGTATGTTTTGGATCAATATATGCATTAATTAGGGGCCAGGAAAGTCAATGGGAATTTATTCAGTGATTTCAATGAGCTTTGGATGAG
Source organism: Alligator sinensis (assembly GCF_000455745.1). Taxonomy (NCBI): domain Eukaryota; kingdom Metazoa; phylum Chordata; order Crocodylia; family Alligatoridae; genus Alligator; species Alligator sinensis. The sequence continues at coordinate 307,778 of NW_005842236.1, forward strand.
ATATAGTGCAAATGCTTCAGGTGTTTTTTTAAATCATTTTTGAGCACAGGATAACATCAAGTTGCTATAAAGAAGGTTTTATGCATGTCTCTGATCTATTAGACTAACCTAAACCTCATGTGACAGAACATTTTAGAGCTACAGAAAATACTTGTTATATTACATTCAGGATAAATGGACTTTTGATGTTTTACTGTATATCCAAGCCCACAACTTTAGACAGTTCTTTAACAAATGTCATTAAATACCGAATAAAAGTTTTACTTTATGTGGAAATCAGCTGCTTGTGCAATCCTCATGTTTTCACCATGGCAGATAAGTACTGCCAAGTTTGTCAGATGTCAATAAATACCCCAATAATGGTTTAGAGTTAGTGGCTGTTGGCTTTATGTGACTACAGAACAGCTTCTGTACTTGATTAAGATCCACAATTGGAATATTTAAAATAATACCATAGTCTTGATAGCAACTGCTCTGGTCACTGACTTGGGGGTCAAGGTGAGGGGAGGAAAAACATCAGCAGCTGCCACAGCCACACAACCATGCCACTGGCAGCATGGCGACAACCAGAAGTCCCTACTGCTCTGGGTACCCAGTTGCTTTGTTATGCCTCTGGGAACTGGCCTTGATGCTCAGGATGGAATTGACATGACTTACATATAGAAAACATAAATTAATTTGGCTATTGTAGGCCTATGTTTGTGAGAGAGTCATTTTAGCATCTGGAAAGCAGTGGGCTTCCCAATGACTGCTGCTTTTTATAAAGGGGAATCAGGAGACTATGCATGACTTTGAAGCAGCCATGTTATCAAAGTGCTTTTTACTTTCTATGCCAGCATCAACCTCACTCTCATCAAGATAAAACTTGGGAGTCATATGTTTTTCATGCAACTGTTTATAAAAATTGTCTGCAGACTGCAGTGTCTGAGCTTGAAGAGACTATCCTAATGATGTCCAGCTGAGGGTGTCAAAGTGTTTCAGGGTGTTGGTTGTAGTCATGTTGGTCTAAGGACATAAGCAGACAAGGTTCTTTGGGTAAATATTGTATCTTATTTTAGACCAACTAAAATAGTTGGAAAAATTATTTTGGATAAAAACTTTGGGATACAAACACTCTTCTTCAGGCAGAGGGGGTGTCTGCAGTTGTTCTGTGCTCTCCTGAATGGGATAGAAGCCAGATACTGGCTTCTATCCCATCTGGGAGAGGAGAAAACAACTGTAGATGCTCCTTCTGCCTGAAGAAGGGTATTTGTACCCCAAAACTTGCAAAGAAGATTTTTTCCAACTATTTTAGTTGGTTTAATAAAAGATATCAGATTCACCCAAAGAACCTTGTCTTCTTTAGGATAATGTGGGCATTCAAGTGCCATCCAGATCACTATTTACCCCAGTGATTTCATATGCTATAGATGTGGCTAAGGAAGAATCTTGTGGCAATCTGCAAGTTGCCCATCTCAGCTCTCTGGGATCCATCTGGGAAGAATGAGTTAAACTATTTTATTTCAGTCCCATCAAATCTTTTCCACACTGCACACTTACAGTACCTTTATAGTTGTCTGCTTCACCTTAGTCACCAGCCATTATTTTGAGCCTATTCCTCTGGTTTATAGGGGAGGGATTTATACCTTTCATTTTGAGAACTTTGTCATATAATTTGAAGGGCAACCTCCTACCTTTAGTCACCAGCGAAGCAAGAGATGGAACCTCTTGATTCCAGTGCACTCCAGTGACTACACCACTAGATGGGTAGTCTGGGGACTGGAGTTCTGTTCTGGGCTGTAACACTGGCCAGCTCTGCAGTATTGGGAAAGTTGTTTTTCTTTCTGTTCCTGCCTTTTGCCTGTCTTGATCATATGCTTTTCAGGGCAAAGGACTACTTCTCTCAATATGTGGTTGTACAGTACTTAGCAGTACAATATCACTCAAGAACCCTAAAGGCTCACCTACATCACTTCCATAATATGTGCAGTAATGCTGCCAAGAAGCATGCCCTGCTCACTCACTCCTACAGAACGAGCCCAAATTCTGGAAATAAATCATCATGATTGCTTTAGAATAGCCCAGAGGGTAAACCCTATTGCTACTCTCAGGCTCTCTGTCTCATGTGCTTCTTGCTGTGTGTTCATAGTCTAGATATGGTCTAGATACATTTTATAATAAAAAGTGCTGATAACTCCAAAACCAGGAGGTCTTCATGCTGACAGTGGAAAGAGCTATCTATGGTTATCATCTTTTAAATGTTATCAAGTCAATGCGATGTGGGCTTATCTGCAGAGGCCAGGTACAGAGTCAGGAATTTTTTAGTTCTTTGGGCAAAGTCACATTAATTTTCTCCACCAACTACTTCATCTAAGAGAGTAAAAATATAATAACATGAATCATTCAACAAAAGCCTGAAGATGAGTGGCCTGCCATTTATTGTGGCCCTAGACAACTTCAGAAAATAATAAAAATGCCCACTCATTGAACTAGATATTTTTCCACAAGAAATATGGTTTACATCTGGATCAAGACACTTTTGCATTGTGTAAAAAATGCTTACAGTGATGTAGATTTAAAATAGAATAAAGAACATAAGAAAAAAATTGACTCTTTTCTTTCAACACTTTTTGAACCCTGTCAGGTTTTCCCACATGTAACAATTTCTTCAAAATGTGGTAAATCATGACTTAAAGGTGATAGTTAGTTTGGAAGGGCCGAGTAGAGAAATTAATGGATATTTGATTGGAATAATTATGATGGATCTGCTCTCATGGGTTATAATGAATTTCAGATGCAAATATGATCTATAGTACATTTAACTTAATTGGAGAGATCACAGGAGAATCATAATATTATCCAGGTTTAATACATTTTAACAATCTCTTCTACCTCCAAGGAAGGGAGGAGAATTACAATTTAAACTACTTGTAAGGTAATGTTTGTTTCAAATTTCCTAACCTCATAGCACTGTCCTCAATCTGTAGCTTGACCAACCTACATGAATGCACTGTTCAGGAGCTGAAACATCATCAGGCATGACAACAATGGCATTCAGTTCCTATATTCTCCATGCTGCTGCTTCTTTCCTGGTGGCATTATTCCAAGGGAAAAGGGTGCCTTTATATTTTGCTTGTCCCTTTCAGCCTCTTCATCCTCATCATATCTTTCATCCTCATCTTCATCTTCCTCATCACTTTGATGAGGGCTGGAAGGCTGGGAGACAGAAGGGGATGGTGGGACTGACGAGGGCCTGGGGTACCTGAAACCTTCCGTCTGCCAGAGACATAAGAAAGAAATGAACATGGCAACAATGTAGCTTGTAGGATATGCAGAACAAGATCATGCTGATGCTTTCCAGGGCCAAACCACAATTCATATGTTAAGTGATGTAAGCTTTACCTGCCCCAGATATTAAAATTAAATAAAACCAGCACTCATCAGGTTCAAGATTTTCCATACTTTCCAAGTTATAAAGTTATAGTTTCTCTTTATTCTGGTATAAACTTGGAGTAATTGACTAGTGGAGTTACTGGATTTAGACAGTACCCTAATACTGAAAAACCTGGCTCGATATTTCTTTAAGAGTTAGATCCCAACTTCTAATCTGAATACTCCTGAATTTCTATGTGAATGGGTGCATGCTGAAATTTAGATCACAGCCTGTATTCAAATCTGCATTGCTACAAGCAACAAATGAAAATCCAGATTGAGAGTTTTGGTTTGGGCCTGTAACAAGGAACCCTTGACCTATTACTGGGGGAGGGCTACAAAGCCAGCCGAACCAGCAGGAGCCATTTAAGAGAAGGGTCTTTGTGGCCCAGGACAAAGACAGCTGCAAAAGCCAGTAACTCTGCTCTGGGGAGTGGCTGCATGCTGTGGAGGTAGGAGCTAAAAGGCAGGCAGCTGACAGGGCTGGGACTGATGAACAGCCCCTGCTCTTGGACCAGTCAATAGGCTGGGTTGACCGGAAGGGACAGGGCAGGGAGTAGGCTTGCCTTCAGGCTGGAGAGGCAGTCTAGCCCTGGCTGGTGAAGGGCAGGATCCCTCAGGTGGGCCACAGCAGGGCCCAAAATCAAAAAGGGGAACTCTGGGAAGTAAGGATCAAGAGAGGGTTTTTTTTTTCATTTGGCCTTTTTCTTTTCCCTGCCACAGGACCCGGAAATGATAAAGGACTGCCTTTATCATGTTGAGTTTGTTTATGAGTGCCTGAAGAGGCAGTATTTTTTGTTGAAAGCGGTTGCTTGCAATTTTTGTTTCTGTTCATTTGTCCAGCAGACCAAGAGCGACTGTGAGAGGAGGTGAAGGTCACATTGTAGGTGCCTTACAGCAACCTGCGAGATTCACCCCTTGTGGGCAAGGGGTCATACACTGAGAGAGATGAGGATTTAACCCATTTGAGACTGGGGAACCAGGAGGGTCCAGCCCTATCGTGAAACCAAATTTGCAGCTGTACCACTGCTACTAAAGAGCCAAGGCTGGACTAAGTGGGTCTAAGTCAAGGTTGGGCAAAAGATGGCCTGCGGGCCACATCTGGCCTGCCAGACCATTGTATGTGGTCCATTGGGGCTCCTAAAATGTTTTTTAAAATTAATATTTATCTGCCCCTGGCTGTAAAAAATGACAGGATCCAGGGACAGTAGGACCCAGGGGAAGCCATGGCAGGCCCATGGAACAGCAGGGCCCACCTGGCCCTGGCCCCACCCCCTCACCTGAAAGCCCCTACCTAGCAGAAGCTTTTGACCTGGGACCATGGGGCTGCTTCTGCCTGTGCCGGAGCGGAAAATTCAGATAAGAGTGCGGGGACAGGTAGGCAGGGGAGGACCACCGGTGATCGCCTCAGTCCTTGGGCTGGGACGGCCAGCTCCCGCTGAGTTCTGCGGTCCAGCCACTCAGCCAGAAGTGAGCAGGTGCATGGGAGCCAGCAACAGCTAGGATCCTTTCGTCCAGACAGGTGAGAGCAGAGCACATGGGGTTGGGACTGTGCGTGCTGGTACCCTCCTGACCATGAGGCTGTGGTAGGGGCCCGGGAGTGAGCAGTCATGCAGGAGCCAGCGCCAGTGCTCCCCTCTCGTCCTGCTGGCGCAGCCCAGCCCAGCTCCATAGAGCCCAGCCAGCCATGCCCTGGACTCCTGTCACCCCACTCTGGGCCCCACCAGCACTGGCCCTGGGGCACCACTGGGCTATTGCTGGCTCCCATGTGCCCACTCACTCCCAGCTGCCCAGGCCCGCAATACAGATGGGGACCAGTGTGCGCACTCCCAACCCCATATGTCCCATGCTTGCCCATCTGGATGAAAGGATCAGGCCCCAGGCTGCCAGGGTGGATGCCCACTGCCCTGGCTGTCTGGCCTGGAGCCAGGCAGCCGCGAAGACTTGCATCAGGGCCTGTGGCCATGTTTGTACTCCGGAGACTCCTGCCGCAGCCAGGAAGCCAGGGGCCACCAGAGAAGAGCCTGTCTGGCCCTGGTGGCAGCGCAGGGGGCTCCTTGCCCCCAGAGCCACTGGGGGGCAGGGACATGGCCCTGGCCCTGGGAAGTGCAAGGAGGCAGTGCGGAAGTTACATCATACACCTGAGGCTTGGGGTGGCAGTGGCCCAGCTGCCCCACCATGGGCAGCCTTGGTGGGTGCTGCTGCCCCAGAGGGAAGTCCCGCCTCTCCCCTCCACAGCACAGGGAGCTGGTGGCCTCGCAACCGTTAGCCTCCTGGCCCCAGGATGGACACGGAGGCTGTGCCAGGAGACAAACTAGGGCTGCGGCTGCTTTTCCGCTTTGGAAGCTCCTGTGGCTGCAAGGAGCCCAGGGGCCTGGGGAAGCCCCTGGCTGGCCCCAGGGGTAGTTCGAGGGGCTGCTGCGAGCTGGCAGGAACCAGCCCAGGGCACAGGAAGCCCAGGGAGATCACAGGAGTTTCTGGAGCAGAAAAGCAGCTGCGGGCCTGATCCACCTCCTGGCACAGTGTCCCCTTCCATCCCAGGGTCAGGGCCAGCGCTTGAGCTGCTGGCAGGCTGCTGGGCCCCTGTGGGAAGGGGGGCCCGGACATGCTCCTCAGGGTGGCGACACCCGCTAGGGCTGCCCATGTGGGGGGCAGCTGAGCTGTTGCTGCCCAAGCCTCAGATGTGTGATGTAACTTCCGCGCCACTGCCCCATGCTTCTCACGCCCCAGGCCTGACAGGCCCTTCCCTGGAAGCCCCCAGGCTCCTGGTGGTTGCAGGAGCCACTGGAGTGAAAATACAGCCATGAGACATGGGCAACAAGGGCCTGGCTGGCCCCTGGCATGGCCAGCCCTGGGGCCCAGTGCCACATCACGGCGGGAAGGCCTGGGCCCACTTACATACCAGGGGCCCAGAGACCTGCCAGCAGCTTGCCTGCTGGCCCTGGGATGGGCAGGGAAGCTCTGCCAGGAGCAGAATTAGCCCCACAGATGCTTTTGCATTTTGGAGGCTCCTGCAGCTGCCAGGAACCTGGGAGCCATCCAGGAAGGGCGTGGCCAGCCCAGGGGACTGTGCGGGGGTGCGGCCAAGGCTGCTGGGGGCAGCACAAACCAGTGGGGGGCCAGCACAGAGCTCTGGAAGCCCAGGGAGGCTCCCCCAAAGTTAGATCTGAGTGGCTGCACCTGCATGCTCGGGCTGTGGGCTATTGCAGAGCAGGTCCGGGTGCACACCCCACATACCCTCAAACCCTTCCCGCACACCCCACAGCCACACCCTCCTCCACACACAATCATACATCCTACAAATACCATACACACATATACATCCACAGCTCCCCACAAACCTCACACCCACCCACCCATACCCGTGATACCCCTGAACACCCCACATACTATACAAGAGTAAGACTGCATTTTGAGCTATTATGCAATCACTTCTACATATACAGCAGAAACGCACACAAATCAGGACAGAAATATGTTTTTAAAATTGTATTAAAATATATTATTATAGGTATTTGATTTTTAGTACATAATTTGTTTTTTTTCCAGTTCTAAGATAGTAAACCCTCTTCCACAAAGGAGTATATCCTGGGGCAAGGGGAGGGACTTGCGGTGGCAATGGTCAGAGGTTAGGGGTGGGGCTTCTGGTCTCAAAATGGCGACCAGGGGGCAGGGCACCTGTTGAGGGCCGCTACCAATGCGGCCCTTGACAGCTTGCCAAAACTTAGCAAGTGGCCCTCTGCCTGAAATAATTGATCTAAGTGAAGGGACCAGCTACAGCAAAATAGGCCCTGGCCAAGAGAGTCAAGGCCTGGACAAATACAAAAAAGGGAAATTAAGTGGCTCAAGGGGAATACCATTCTATGGGTGCCTGTAAATGTTAGGGGACGTTGCTCTGACATGCTGTCATTACAGTGCATCAGAGCAGACTCAATTAGTTGAATCTGCTGGAGCACACTAATTAGCACACTCTAGCAGCACTTTGCACCTCATGTATTCAGCATCCCTGTGCTTCAAAATGGTAGCTGGGAATCTTTACCTAAAGCTCATCCAAATGAGCATCACCCCCCTACCCTTGCAGCATGTGTAAAGGCGCCTTAAGGCTTAAGATGCCTTCCACATAATTGGCTCCATCAAGACATGGCAGGAGAGATACAGGGTGATTGTTTGGAGGAGCAGGGGGGCATACTAGTTGACTGCTGGGGTTTACGACCTCCTGGCAGGCCTAAGCTTGCCATAACACCCCATTTTCAGTTGTTACTTTAAAACAATGAATTGTAACTGGATTTGCCTCAGTTAGGTTTTAAATAACCCAGGTCCTAATTTTGGAGCTGAGTACAACTGCTCCCCAAATGGGTGCACATATACTATTTATGATGAGTAGATTGAACATGTGCCTTGATTCTGACCAACAACTGTTTCATCCTCAGCTCTTATTCAGATTAGTCTTGCATGATCCACAGATCATGTACAGGGGATCATGCAGAGGACCCTGGTGCCTCTTGACACCTTGCCAAAATGCCCCTCCAAATAGAACTTGCAAAGCAGTCTTTCTATGGGTTTTTATGGGGGCATAAAATTAGAAGGTACCAATTTCCATCCCAGTACCAAGATCTTCATCTGCTCTAAATTGGCATAGCTTTACCAATGTCAGTTTACAGCAATGGAAGATCTGTCCCTCCATTCAGCTGATGGCTCTGTCTTTCATGCATATGTTACCCTTTTGTGGCAAAATAATCATTTTTAAAAGTATTTTCTCTCTCTAGACAGTAGTTAAAATACAGAAAAAAAATCTGTAAGTACAGACATCACCTTGGGAGGAGCACTTGGTTCCATCTCAAATTTTTCAGGGAAAGCTCTGCTGAGAGCCAGGTGTCTTGCATGCATGTAGTACTGAAATGTAAAACAAAGAAATATATAGATTAAAACAGACTTACTTTTGCAGGAAACAGACAGTAAAAGTATTGTCTTCTCAAGGAAGGAAAGAAAAAAAAGGCTGACTATGGCCGTGTCCACATGAGCGCATATGTTTCTTTCCCTGGAGACAAGTAGCAGTGGCACACCTTATGCCATGCACCCTCTAGTACAGGGGTGGGCAAAATAGGGCTTGTGGGCTACATCCAGCCCACTAGGCCATTCTATCTGGCCCGTGGAGCCCCTAATTTTTTTTTTAAATGAGTATTTATCCGCCCCTGGCTCCTGTAAAAAATGACAGGAGCCAGGGGCAGTAGGACCCAAGGGAAGCCATGACAGGCCCCTGGAACAACAGGGTCCACCCGGCCCTGGCCCTGCCCCCTCAGTTGGAAGCCCCTGCCTAGCAGAGGCTTCTGGCCTGGGACCGTGGGGCTGCTCGTGCTTAAGCCACAGTGGGAAATTCGGGTAAGAGCAGGGGGACAGGGAGGCAGGGGAGGATCGTGGGTGATCACCCCAGTCCTTGGGCCAGGTCAGCTCCTGCTGAGTCCTGCAGTCTGTCCATGCAGCCAGAAGTGAATTGGTGCATGGGAGCCAGCAACAACCAGGATCCTTTTGCCCAGACAGGCGAGTGCAGGGCACGCGGGGTCAGGGACACGTGTGCTGGTCTCTGCCTGACCACAGGGCTGGGGCAGGGGGCTGGGAGCAAGAGGGTGTGTGGGAGCCAGCTCCAGTGTTCCGGGGTGGCTTCTCTCTCTCCCTGCTGGTGCAGCCCAGTCTGGCTCCATACAGCCCAGCCAACCATGACTCAGGCTCCTGCCACCCTGCTCTGGGCCCCGTCAGCACTGGCCCTGTGGCACTGTCAGGCTGTCATTGGCTCCCTCATGCTCCCAGTCCCCCAGCACAATGATACAGGCAGGGACTAGTGCGCACACTCCTGACCCTATGTGCCCCACGCTCGCCCATCTGGGTAAAAGGATCAGGCCACCCAGGTGAGTGCCTGCCTGGCCTAGGGTCAGGTGGCCATGGAGACTTCCATTGGGCCTGCAGCTACATTTGTCTGGCAGCTCCTGCTGTGCTCACAGTGGCACAGGCCACTGGGGACTCAGCCCGGGGTGTGGGAAATGTGGGGAGGAGGAGCAGAAGTTTCCTCGTGCACTTGAGGCTTGGGGCAGCAAGGGCCCAGCTGCCCTCCCCCTCACATGCAGTCTTGGTGGGTGCTGCCATCCCACAAATATCATACACACACACACACATCCACAGCTCCCCACAATGTGGGGAACACTTCTACATATACAGCACAAGTACACACAAATCAGGACGAAAATATATATTTTTAATTGTATTAAAATTTATCATTAGAGGTATTTGATTTTTACTATATCATTTGTTTTTTTTCCCCACTTCTAAGGTAGCAAACCCCTGTCCTCAAAGGAGTACTTCTAGGGGCAAGGGGAAGAACTTGCAGTGGCAAAGGTCAGAGGTTAGGGGCGGGACTTCTGGTCCCAAGATGGCAACCAGGGGGTGGGGCACCTGTCAAGTGGCAGGACTATCCATGCGGCCCTTGACAGCTTTCCAAATGGCCCTCCACCCAAAATAATTGCCTGCCCCTGCTCTAGTACACAGCAGGTTACACTGGGTTGGGTAGGGGAGGCTGGGGCCAACAACTGTGCTGGCCTCAGCATCCTTATCTGTGGTGCTGGTGTCCCTGGGAAGCTGCAGTTGTGGCATTCCTCCAGCTGGGAGCTTAGCTGGCAGCTGAAGTGTGACTCTGGCCAGCGACATTCCCGTTTTGGGTGGCTCACACTGCCATCATGCGCCCCAGTCTGGGCTGTTTTTTTGGCATGGGTTTTTTTGACCCTGTGATCTCCTGGGGTCAAAAAAACTCCTGCGCTGCAAAGTAGCAATGTGAGGAATACCTGCATATGTGGTGTGTGGTGCCATAGATTGCTCTGCAGCGCTCATCTGGACATGGCATATAGCTCTAACTAACCTAGATTATACCAAACTGGTGTCACAACCCAATTAAGTAGTGCCCATGTCACAAGCAAGTAATACCATTCAAAGCAGTTTTGTTTTGCACTAGGTTAACTAAGGGTTAACTAACAAGATGATAGTAACAGTTTTTTTTACTGCGCATGTCAAAAAGAGATTTATAACTGTGACACTAACTAGAAATGAAACTTAGCCTTCTGTGCTTTACATAAATCATTATAATTGGTCAAAGATAACAGGAAGTAGCCCTAAAATAACACCCTAGCGAAGACCGCTAGATAATTGGCGATTCTAATTAAATTTATGACATGGCAAAAAGCAATTGGCTAGTACACAAACAAAACCCCGATACACTTCCGCAAAGAGGAAGAAGAAGGGGAGAGCAACTCCGTATAAACCTGGAGACCTCTGAACATACGTGTCAGAGTAACCGACAATTTGATCACTTGTCAGTGCCCCCCCGTGTCTCGACCCAATCTCAGACGTAAATCAACGACCTGCTGGCCCGACCTTTTCTGCCCGACCACCGAACTCTTATGCAGACCGACCTATGAACCCTAAGCTGTAACTAACCAAGTATCTCTGACCTCCGTTATTCACCACCTTGTCGGCGTGAGTAAATAATCTTGCTTTGCAACCGATAAGCGTCTGCCTAATTAATTCCACTCCATGCGTCACAAGTACCCGCCTGACGGCTTCTAAGGTCCCGACCCCCCCGCTGCAGTGCACGGCAGCGACAACTGGTATTACCCTGTGGTATTATACACACACAGAACTGAAGTAATGAACAATTCCTGATGTAATTTACACTTGATTCACTTTGAAAATAATCTGGTGTTTTGGCTTTAATGCAGATACGTTTTTGTGAGATCGAGGAGTAAAAGAATGGAATAGGATATCTGTTAGAACCAGATTAGCTTTCTGGGAAGTGGGATTCTTTATCCCTAAAACATAGCACAGGTTTCTTTTTCACAGGAAAAAAAATACTTATATACATTGTACATGAATGCATGCCATGCACATTTTAAAAATGGCTCTTCCTTAAAAATGAACATAAATATAAATTACAGGGAAACAGATTTGTGAACTTGGTATGAATTTGCAAAATTTCAAACTCCATGAAACTTACCAGACCCTGCAGCTTACAGTGAATGGAGAATTTGTTATAAGAGAGCTCCATGTGGACTCATAGAATCACAGAAAATTAAGGTTGGAAGGGACCTCAGGATGTCATCTAGTCCACCCCCCTGCTCAAAACAGGACCATCCCCAACTAGATCATCTCAGCCAAGGCTTTGTCTAGCCGGGTCTTAAAAAACACCAAGGATAGAGAGAGTTCTCAACCTCTCTGGGTAACTTGTTCCAGTGCTTCACTACCCTCTGTGCCCAGGGCAGCAGATCGCAGTTCTGTCCCAGCTCCAGACCACGCTGTCACTGCTGCAAGATCCTGGCTCCAGAGTAGCTCCCCACCCAGCCGCACACCCTGCCAGCGTTGCTGGGGCAGGTCTCCATGGAAACCCTGGCCCACCCTGTTCAGCCCTGCCACTTCTGGGGTCTCCATGGAAACCAGCCATAGCAACACAGGCAGGGGCTGCTGGGAAATGGTGTTCCTTGTGGGCCCAATGCAACCCGCAGGCTGGACTTTGCCCACCTGTGGTCTAGCTCCATCCTCTTTGTGACCCTCCTTCAGGTAGTTGAAGGCTGCTTTTAAATCCCCTCTCAGTCTTCTCTTCTCCATACTAAATAAGCCCAGTTCTCTCAGCCTCACCTCAGAAGTCATGTGCCCCAGCCCCCTAACTATTTTTGTTTCTTTCCACTTGACTCTCTCCAATTTATCCATATCCTTTCTGTAGTGGGGGACCCAAAACTGGACACAATACTCCAGATGTGGCCTCACCAGTGCTGAATAGAGAGGAATAATCACTTCCCTTGATCTGCTGGCAACACTCCTAACAATGCAGCCCAGTATGTGTTAGTCTTCTTGGCAACAAGGACACACTGCTGGCTCATATTCACCTTCTTGTCCACTGTAACCCCCAGGTCCTTTTCTGCAGAGCTGCTGCATAGCCAGTTAGTCCCCAACCTATACTGGTGCATGGGATTGTTCCATCCTAAGTGGAGGACTTTGCACTTGTCTTCATTGAACCTCATAACATTTCTTTTGGACCAATCCTCCAATTTGTCTAGGTCTTTCTGAATCCTAGCCCTACCCTCCAGTATATGTACTACTCCCCCCAGCATGGTGTCATCTACAGACTTGTTGGGGGACTCCCACTGATTCCAGGGCAAGATGCAACCCACAGTAATTACATTTTCCTTGTCTCTTCACTTGTGTGCTCTGTAGAATACTGATCTGCTGCTGTTTGATGAACACATAATATTGCCCCATTCTCTGTGATAAGCTAAAGACTTTATTGTGCCTTCAAAGCACAGCCCTACCATAATGGTAATGAACAGCCAAGAGGGCACAAAGCAGAGGGTATGAGGCACAATGTCAAGGGGTATTTGTGGAACAAATCCCATGGAAAGCTAATGGGGCTTGTGCTTCTGTGTTACTTAAAAACCCACTCAGTGGGTACATCTACATGTGCGCTTTAATGCACAGTAGCCTATTTTATTGTGTGTCACAAAAAAGTGCTCTTTAGCTAATACATTTTAAAATAGGCGAATGCTCATTTTTCTAGTACCTCACAATGGAGGTACTAGATTTAATGCACATTACTTAAAGCATTTTAATGAACACGTAAATGCTTCCATTGTGTCTTGGATGTCTATAGGCAGAGCCTGGAAGATAGTTTGGAGGTTGCTATGGCCAGAGGCACTATCTTTGTGTAGTCTTTGTCCTTGGAAAAGCTAGGACTGCATGATGTTTGGTTTCAGCTTAAACTAATCAGGTCAAAATAATATTCTCTTCAGCATGGGCATGAGTGGGTGTGATTGTCCAAAGCACTTAAACGTATGCTTAAATGCCCTCTAGAAGAGGGATGTTTCACTTCACTCTTCTGACTCACTTCACTGAGGCCTTGAAACAGATGATCAGAGGTTCTACAGATGTAACCACAGTGATGATTGTGTGTTTGTGACAACAGCTTACTATATAGCTACTAAAAAGGTTCACTCACCCTGCCTAAGTATCTCCAGTCCAGCAGGTCTGAGAGTCTTTCAGTTCGATTTCTCTGGATAATTCTCTGGCGTCGTGACTGCTGGCAAAATCCATACAGGAACTGAGTCAGCTGGTTGCACGACTCATCAGGAGAGCGAAACCTCCTGTCAACTATATAAATCCCTGAGTGACACAAAGTTGGAGATGAGCAAGACCAGAAATGAGCTTTTAACATTTCTGTTCCACTTTCCCTGATACCTAACTTTTTTCATGTAGTGGAGTTGTGTTTTACTAAGTGGAGCAAGGATTGATACCTATAAGTTACACAGTTTTTTCTAGTCTAAGGGAATGTTTCATCAGTTGCTGATAATTAATTAATAAATTAAATAAATTAAATTAATTGATTGATTAATTGATTGATTAATCGTTTATGCTGATATCCAGCAGATCTGTTTTCAAATAAGGAAGGTTTATTTTAAAAAAAGAAAAATTGGGGGGAAAAGCTTTCAAGTACTTTGGAGTACATTTCTAAATATAATGAAAATATTCCACCTTTATTTGATACTAAAACTCCATGGTCTGAAGCATAAACTGGAAAGTTGGTAGGTTATTTCCTCAAAGCAAAAAGAGCTGTATTTGTACCTTGACATAGTTAACTTGAGTTCACTCTCTTAATATAAAATCCTAGTGGAGACAAGGCACAGATAAACATAGCTAGTGGCTTCCACATAGCTAGTCAAGGCTAACACATTTACATCCAGGATTAATCTCAACTGGCTTCACTGAGTTAAAAATTGCAGCATTTTGTCTCCACTAGTATTTTACAGTGTTACCTCAATATATGCACCTATCTTCTGAAAATTTGATAACTTCTTTATGAAGTCTTAAAACAGAGATAGTTTGACCATTTCCAAGACCAGGCTATAGCATATTTGGATGGGAATGAAGGAAAGCTACTTGAGCTGGAAGCAGAGATAAGGAGTTAGTTGAATGGGGAAAACATACACAAGAGAAAACTCTCGTAAACATATGGATAAACTTTGATGGAAAATCAAATTCTGGAACTCTGAAGTTTGTTCCTCACCAGTCAAGAAGTGCAAGTGCAATATGCACGGTCTAATGTGTTGTTTGGAAGTGCTCTTAAAAGTCTCACCATAAGCAGCTGGGTCAGCTACATGCTCCCGCATGAAACACCCAAATCCCGAAAGGTTTGTGGTCACACTAGGAATGCCCATCACAGTACATTCCGCTATCGAAAGACACATACAAAGAGATTTTATGTCAACGCACTTTGTTTGGTTTCACATTGGGAAGCAGAAAATGGGAGGACATTGGTTAGAAACCTTCAAAGTGAAATGGAAACAACACTTTTTTGTTTTGTTTATCAATCATTTCTTTCTTCAAGCCAGCTCTTTTTAATATAATCTGGGATCCCTGTTTTCAACTGTGGAAGTATAGAAACCATAGAGACCCTTCTACCCGTACCATACCTGTCTCACGCCTATTAAATTCTATCCCCTCTGATCATCCCTGCCACACATTTGCATTTTGACAGACCTGCATTTTGCATATTGGCTTAAGCTTCTGTTCCACCCAGAAGAGTACACAAACACCAGCAGACTCTCCCTATGTCTGAAGAAGGGTGTTTGTGCTTGAAAGCTTGTTAAGAACAATTTTTTCCGACTATGTAGTTGGTCTAATAAAAGATATCACATTTACCCAAAGAACCTTGTCTGCCTATGTCCTTAGACCAACATACCTATAACCAACATCCCCAAAACACAAATGAATGGAAGCACCTAGACCCATATCTTCCAAGGCATTTGAGTGTCTATACATTCCATTGATTTATATGTATTTATATACATATTAAATGGGAAATGGGAGCCCAAATATCACTGAAGATCAGGGTGGAATTTTTTTGTTTGGAAACTTCACTGGTACCTGTTACTTTAAAAATCTCCCACTAGGCCTTTGAGGCTCACTCATTCCTACTTGTAAGTGTGCATGGTAAATACCCAGCAGACTATGCAACTGAAATCCAAACTCTTCAGAATTCCACTGAAATCAAGGCAATTGTGCCAGCTGAGGACCTTTTTGGGTTGCGCCTATTTTCTTGCCCTGTTACTAAAATATGTCCATACCTCCAGATCTCGTTTTATATGACACATACTTGATGTTACCAGAAAATAAATTAGATCTGTATTCTGATGCCATAGGAGACCATAAAATTATATACTACTGGGGAAAGTCAGGGTTCAAAATAAGAACAATGGGTAGTTTTCAATGGAGTTATTATGCGAGTTGGCCCCAAAATTCTGCCATCAGCAGGCTTGTGTGGTAGGGGAAATGGAGTCAAAAGTGATCTTGAAATAATGCAGCAGATGATGACTATCAATTCCATTTTTAAAGGCACAGACATTAATAAGACATGTATTACCATCTAACAGCAGTTAGTGTAAAAATTGCTTACCTGGTGTATAACCCCAGGGTTCATAGTAAGATGGAAACACTCCCAGATGGCAGCCTCTGACAAACTCTTCATAGTCCATAGGTAATAATGGACTTGCTGAAGAAAGGAACTCTGGGTGTAATATTACCTGGATATTCAAAAGTTACATTAGAACCAAAAGAGAAATAAAAGCAATACTTTTTATTATGTAAAACATGGAACAGTTAGTGTCTTTATTGTGGTTCTAAAACAAAGGACTCAGATATTGTATTCTCTCCCAGTCCTGATTTTAGTCTGTTTACATACAACTCAGCCCAATAACATCAATGATTTTTGGAATCTTAATTTGTTTAGTTTTCCCTTATCTAATTTATCTTTTATCTTATATCTCTTCATATAAGTTTATTGTGGAAACAAGGGTGCTATCAAAAACAGTTTTAAATGGTCCATTGCTAATATCATCCATACTTAATAAGGAAAATCACAGATGCTGCTCATCATGGGCTGGGCTGTGGCAATTATTAGGACTAATATGCTGTGCTAAGATCTGTCACCACAAGAAAGAGCCCAGGAGAGTAGAATCCTGCTCTGAGCAATATAACACCAAGAGTGACTCCAAGAGCACCAAGAAACTCCACTTTTCATATTGAGAACTTTTTCCAGTTAAATATGCAGGCATTTGCATTAAGGAATCAACTTTTTCTGGGTTTGCCTATCTCAGATATATGTTTCCTGTTTTGTTAAGGATTAGGAAGGCAGCCATGAAACCTGCTAGTAGATATGGGCAAGCCACATGTAAATATTTATTAAATAATGCAGGCTACAAACCCATCAGGTAAAATCCTAATCTTCAAGAAGTCAACGGATATCTTGCAGTTGACTTCACTAGCCCCAGGATTTTGTGCATGGTGCTAAACCATTTTAATGACAAAAGCCATCGTTCCTTACAAGAAATGTCTCCTTTGAATTTTTGCAGGTAATAAGTGGGCAGGGGTATTTGTTAAAAGTGACTGGCTGCTGTTATTTGAAAGGGTGGTAATTATTTTATTGCATGTCTCTTCCAGGAATGGAACCAATTTCCTCAAGTGCCAACCAGCTATATCAGCTACAGAGAAACTACTTAAAGAAATTCTATTACAAAAAAAAAAAAATTAGAATGAGAGATTCTACCTTGACTCTGTCAGTGCGGTTGTTGAAGAGTCCAATGCGCCGAATGGTATTGAGAATGGGATCATTGCTATCATCAAGCATGTTGTGGGTGGTCACTGGAGGTAGTGTCTGTCTCTACAGCACAGTAAAGGCAACTTTAAGCAAGGAATAAAAAACTGGTAGTGAAGAATCCATTAATGAAATTCTTCATTAGATGAAGCAGATGAGAATTTTGCCACCAATGTCAGGATTTTACCTTTACATTTTAAGACTAGAAGGTACTTCTATAATCATCTAATTTTACCTGAACTACACATGGCATAGTGGTTTACCCAATAGTTCTTTTATCTATTAATTTTGTTGTATACCTTTTAGAAAAACAACCTGTGTGCAGGTGTGTGTGTACACACATACACACACACACACACACACACACACCTTAAGTCAGGAAGAGACTTGACATGAAATAAAAGCAAACAGGAGGGTAAGGAACTGTGAAACCATATGAGAGTGGGCAAAGACCTTTAATTTAGTTAAAATAAGAGAGGGCCAAGGGATTTGGTGATATGATTGGGAAACTAGGCATGTCCCTGCAATTCCAAATAAGCTTAGGGACTTTGGAAAAGAAAAAGAAAAGTGTCACAGACTGCACTTCAAAATGCTATGAGAAATGTATATGCTGGAGAACAGTTTTCCAACAAATATGTATTCAAATGCATGGTTTGTGATCCTTGTATATGACCATACTTATCATTTCCATCAAATGTTCGATAGGGGATTTGATTGTGGCTTACCGCTATATCAGAGGAGTGCATCAGGAGCTTGGTGAACAACTGTTCACTAGGGCACCCCCGGGAAAGACCAGGACCAATGGGTACAAACTCCTGGAAGGCTGCTTCAGGCTTAATACCAGGAAAAACTCCTTCACAGTCAGGGTGTCCACACTGTGGAATAAACTCCTTCCAGAGGTGGTTTTCAAGAGGAGACTAGACTAGACAGTCACCTTGCTGGGGTCATTTAACCCCAATTGTCTTCCTGTCTAGAGCAGGGGGGCTGGACCCAATGGTCTGCAAGGTCCCTTCCAGTCCCTAACAATATATGAATCTATGAATAAACAATGAATATCCCTTCTGACCTGAGTTGCAAAGATGGCTCTTTTCATTATGGTTATGTCATCCCGATCAAGGATCTTGTTCAAGTCTGGAATTTCTCCTCTGCATGGGTAATACAGAGAGTCTATTTCACCAAATGGCTTGTAATTTGTCATTTTAGAAATGATTATTATGAATTTACAAATTACACTACAACTGTGGAGTGAAGATAAAGACCTGCTAAAGTCAACAGGGGTCTTTTCATTGTCTTTAAGGGACACTGGTATAGGCCATTAACTGAGTGGAAGGTATTATTATTATTTCTAAATGTTTTCCACATAAACACCCTTTTTTCTCTCTCCCACTGCCTCGCTCCAATTCTCTCTAGCTATGGCTATACATACATACACATACATACATATAGTGATAAAAATCTCATGATATTTTATTTCAATTTTTGTCAAAATATAATTTTAATCAAAGTATTTGCAAACTGCTCCACAGGTTTGCAAATGGAAGAAGAATTATGGATATTTAATTTTTCTTTCTCAGGAGCATTTCATTTTTGTTGAAATTCCCAGGCAACTCTAGTAAGCACGAGATCATATGGCTTTAACTCAGGATAACCTCCACTTGAAATGGAGAGTATGTCCTGAGAAATATGTGCAAAGGCCTTCTTTTCCTTTGATCTAACCAAAGTCTCAGGAGATCTGAATTCCACTCTCTTCTATCAACCATATTTATATACATTTCCTGTTTACAGTGCTAACACTCCTGATATGTAGAGAAGTACTATAACCTTCATTTTATAGATTGTGAAACACAGGCAAGGAGAGATTAATGTAAACATTTTTAAAAAGGCTCGTCTATGGTTTGGTATATACTACAAAGTTTTGTTGGCTCGAGGCAAGACAAGGTCAAGCTTTGTATTTAACATAGCTATACTGGTAAACTCCCATTCTGGATATAGCTATCCTGACAGAAAAGAACTTCTAACCCATTGAACTTCTGTTGTTCAAAGAGGCTGTGTTGCAATGCCTGAAGAAAAAGACCTTCTGCCATTAAATGCTACATCTCCACTAGGAGCCTTTGCCATAGTTAGGGTGGCAGCAACTACCTAATGTAGGCTTGTGACCTTTTCACACCTCTAGACAATGTAGCCATGTTGGCAATACTCTAGTATAGACCAGATTTAAGTGACTTTGAATCTTAATGAGAATAAGGGTTTAGCAACCATGCTTGAAAATACTTGTATTCATAACAGGAAGGATTACAGCGGATGATATCTTTTATTGGACCAGCTGCATGGATGGGATAGATTTAGAGAAGCTAAATGAAGGGCACTCTTTTCTAGGTAACTCATGTTTAAATATCAGTGAAGAAAATGAACTAGAGTTTTAATTTGAGTTTAAGCCAATATGGAAACCTGGGACTGAATTTAATTTGCTACCTCAGGTTGAAACCCATTACCTGATCATTGCTATTTTAACCTGAGTTAGTTACTTCTAAAGACCCAACCCAAGTTAAAAATACACTGTTCTTCATTAAAGATGTACTCTTAAGACTCCTAAAAGCCCACAACATTTTTCAATATAGGATTTAGATTCCTATACCAGATAGGTTCCTTTGAAATCTTCATATTAAGTGACTTATCCAACTACACACAGGAAATCATGGGTAGAGGAAAGGCGCTTGAGTCTAATTACATCTTCCTTTTCCATTTCTCCCAATGTTCTTTTCTTATGTGCACATAATACAAACAGGGAAACAATCCAGGTTATACAGCTGGAATTGTCACTCTGAAATGTAAAGTGACTCTGAGACTCACCTTAAGAGTGCATCGTAAAGTTTCTTTCCAAATTTTTCTTTCACAGATTGTGCAGTGTCCCTAGATATGTAAGAAAAAAATTTGTAAAATGCAGCCTGTCAGGGCCAAAATGTACAATGTCACTGCTGGTGGAAATAAGAACAAAACTAAAAGTACTCTGACTTACACTAGGGATTCAGGAAACAGGGAAGCACAAGAACAAGGACAAGTAGATCATTCTTCTCCAATATGAAAATCAGCTCCAGGTGTAAAAAAGTGAGCAAGAGAGAGGCTCCTGACAGATGTTAAGATGATGGTGCAGTGGGTTTGAAGTAACATTATGCCACATCTGAAATACAGTGGGCGTGTCTACATGAGACACTTAATGCTCAGAAGACTAACTCTACTGTGCATTAGTGCAGTAGACAAAACCTGTGCTAATGTACTAATGTGCAGTAGATTAATCTAATGCGCATTAACATCACTAAAAAAGCTTTCATCTGTGCTACTGTGCAGTAGCGCTGATTACAGTGCATTAAGTTAGTACCTGTTATTACAAGTACTAAGCTTAATATGCCATTATTACAGAGTATTCATGACCGTGTAGGTTTACCCAGTTCCTCCTGACATACCAGATGTTCATGGGAGGAGGTGCAATGTTTGAAATGGGGCATAACAGGTGCCTGTAGACGTGCAGGACATTTCCTCTGACACGCTGTAATTATAGGGCTCCTATACACATGTGGGGAGCCTGCTCTGACATGCTGGAAATCCAGTACATCAGAGCAGACTTGATTAATTGAGTCTGCTGGAGCATGGAAATTAATTCAAAGCACCCCACAGCCATTTTTTTAGAGCAGGGACGCATGGTGACGCTGATACACATGATGCACAGCACTTTTAACTAGCGTGGCTGGCTAATTAAAGCACCCAGCGCCGCGTCGGAAACACATGTAAAAAAATGCCCGCAGTGTGTTGGAGCAGACTCAGTTAATTTGAGTGCTAATTAGCATGCTCCAATAGCCTCAACATCTTATGTATTCAGTGTCCCTGAACTTCAAAATGATGGTGGGGGCACTTTAACTAAAGCTCATTGAACATGGAGTGGGAACGCTGGATGTAGCACCGCGGCCACTTCCCAGTCGGCAAGATTGGCTGTAGGGGGACCCCCCCCCCGCTGGGTTGCTGACTGGTCACTGGGGGGCATCTGCCCCACCCATCTAAGGTGGCACCAGTCACCCATGGACCCCACTTGACCACCTGATCCCCCCAGGGAATTCCACCTGATCCCCACAATTCTCCTCAGGCCCCACCCAACTTACTTTAGATTGGGTGGCTATTTTTAATGCGATCCAACCTCCCCCTAAACTCCCCAAATGTCTGTATGAAGACTTTCTGTGGAACTTTATGGCTGGTTTGCCACTTCATGGCTCCATAAATCAGCTGAAAATGTAGTACTGTTGCTATTTATGGTGCAATTAGCATATTAATTGCAAGACAACTGTAACACATGCAAGGGGCCACAGATAGAAAACAAACAAACTTGTTCAATTCTCAGTGAATCCTATAGGAGAGAAGAAATTGTAAATAAGTCACTAGATATGCCCCTGGCAAATTGACTTGGAAGCCAAAAAACCCCCCAAAACCAACACACCTTCACATCAATGAGAAGTTCTTTTTGTGTCCTTAAGGAATTTAAAAAATATATATATCAGGATTTTGTCCTGGTTTAAATTTTATGTCCCAGAAGAATCCATACTGCCTCATTATTATCCCCCACAGCCCTGTATTGAGACACATCATGGCCTGAACTAGAAGCAATGCAACTGCCTTTCAGCAACTGCCTGTGGTGCTCTTCATGTACCTGGAAGTTCTGCTAAAAGGCAGAGTCCACGGGCACTGATTGAAGCTTCCATAATGTCAGTAGCTCCAGCTCTAACTGGTATAAGAGGTTACTTAAAGATTTTGCATTAGACTGAAATTCAATCAACTCATAGAATTATAGAAATGCAGGGAGGCCATCTAACTCTAACCTGTCCTACTGAGGATGGAGCAAAAGGACCATGTACAACAGAAGTTTGTCCAACCTGCTCTTAAAAATCTCCAGTGATTGGATTCTATAACCTTTCTAAGTAGCTATTCCAGGGCCACACTATCCATCTAGTTATCATGGCCATCATTCAGTCTTCTCTCTTCTAGATTAAATAAACTCAATACTTTCAACCTTTCCTTGCAGGTTATATTTTCTAGTTTATCACTTGGACTGCACTTCCTTGGAATCTTTCCAGTTTGTGCACATTTTTTGAAACCAAAACTGGACAAAGTACTCCAAATGAGGCCTTACTATACTGAGAAAATATAATAATTACCTATGATGTATCATATATCTTATATTTTGGGAGGTGACTATAGCTTGGAATAGACCCTAGAACCATGAATAAAGGCAATATCCACTGTAGCATCATCTTGCATGAGTGATCTGTACAATTATTATCCCTTTAACTCCCCAGCCAAGAACGATGATAAGAGTAGTGATTACCATAGCTGCTTGCGGACTGCTTGCCCCTTTAACGTTTCCACATTGAAATTATTTGTTTTTGCAGGCATTATGAAGAACACTACAACTGTGGTGTCACTTTTGTGCACCTAGATAGAGAAAAGATGGAGACAGTTAGCAAGAAATCATTATCCAGAAACTAACTGAGATTCCAGACAGTATGTGAGACATCCTGCACAACAGGAATTAGACACAAAAGGCAGAGACCAAAGCCCATCTCATCTGGGTCAGTAAAGGACCATGCCTGCACCCAGATCTGTGTGGTGGACCCATGCCTTCAATTCAGGCTCTGTTGAGGCACAAGGGTCCACATGAGTGCTACCAGGAATAGTCAAAAACATTTCTTAAGACCTCCTTCTGTGTCTTTGAAGTATTTGTGTAAATGTAAAGTCAAACAGCATATATAAACCTCATACACAGCATTTAACACATGATTTTAATCTGTTACCATGAGACAAAAAAAGATTATTTTAAAATGAAAGAATTTCTTGAAGCAAATGCACTTTTTATCATTTCTATAGCTTCTTTACTCACGGCATTTAATCAGCTTGGTCAATTAAAAGTGACTGGTGAGGTTTTAGTTAGGGCAAATTTCTGGGATGCACTTTTCAAAGGGACCAAAACTGTCTGAATCTTCCCACTGAAGATTGATTTGACCTGAGTGAGTCCTCAGCAAGTAGGCATATAGCTTAATTAAGTTCTACCCCACCCCATTCTGACTCTGATGTAATGGGGCAGGAATGAGCCTAGTGCAGCCATCTCCATGTGCCAGATGGCTCCTTGAAGGTCATTACTAGATGCTATAAATCAAACGAACAGCTGGTGTAGAACTGGACAGGGCATTAGGGAGCTGTAAGCAACACCTTCATGGACCCTCTGTCCCTACCATCACCAGCAGAAAGGGCAAGTAGTAGGAAACCTGGGCTTTGAGGTCTAGTTTTTTATTATTATTTTCCAAGTCTCTGTCCTGCACTAACACAATAACAGTTTTTGGCTTTCCAAACTCCAGGGAATTATCTACAGAGGACAATTTTTTTCATCTTACAAGCACATCTTTTAATATTAGGCATTATAAAAGTTTTCTATTTTATGGTTTCAAATCCAGCTCTCAAGCCTAAAATAGTCAGAAGCGGCTATTATAGAGCAATGACACATGACACATTCAAGAAAGTTGTCAAAGCCATTTAGGAATATGCCCGTGAGCCAGGATGGAAACACCTTAAACTTTGGGTAAATTTGTTCAATATCCTTAATACTTATTCCACAGATAGCCCATACTGATATACAGGCCAGATGCAGCTGGAGTGGGAAGGGTGAAAAGTAGGTTTTAAGTCATTTTTTTACTATTGCAATTCATTGGCTACCCAAGGAATGAACTAGGTCACAGCAGCTGGAGTAGTTCCCTACAGTGCTGCTGTGCCAACTGAATATTGGTGGAGCACAGTATAGGGCCCCTGCTGGCAACCTATAGCCTGTGAAGCCCTTGGATCTGGCCCCCAGAGCTGAAGCATCAGCAGAATTCAGTGGCTGAAGCTTCACTCATACCATGCTGCACTGTGCCACAGCTGGGTGGCAGGGAGAAGCCCTGGAAGCAGCAACTGGGTCCTAACATCAGTCCTTCTCAAACCTGAGCTAAGCCATTCTGGCCCTGGTTCCCAGTCACTGGGATAGGGAGTCTTGAACACAACCTATATATTTGGGTGAATTAAATGTGCATAACCTAGAAGCATCCTGCATTTACAAGTCCTTTCTTACCCTCAGCAAGAAGTTTAACCTGGATAAGGCCTCTAGAAATATATCAGCTCCTTTGTTGGAAAACTCATATCTCCCAGCAATGAAGAAAAATAAAGTATTTTCAAGGTTGAAGTCAAGATGACTGAAACAAACAAACAAACAGATGAAGACAGTATACATCAAATGTGACCAGACAAAGCAGAAAGCAGTTCACTGACATGATTTGCTGTAAGATCCCATGACAATCAGAAAGGCAAGGGTTTCTTTCAGAACTCTGTATTGAACTATATCTTGGGTAAATAGCATGCATGTCAAACCTTTTGTTTGATCACACATGGTACTACACAGAGCCAGAACCAGAAGCTAGGATTCCTATTGTGGCTCTCAGTTAATTACAAGAGTCAGTAGGTAACAGTCCCAGTCCCCTAGGAAGTACTTTTTACAGTCTACCTACTCTAGCTCTTGCCTCAACAGCCTTAGACAACCAAGTGCTCATTTTGAAAAGTAAAAGCATACCCATAGAAATGACCACGAATAAACTCTTGGATCCTAGCTTTGTACATGATGTGTAAGTTCTGAAACTCATGTGTTGCTGAAAATTTCTTAATGTTCAAACCATTTGGGGTGACAACATCTGGAAAAGCAAAGATAAAGGTAGACATTTTCAGTGTTGGCAAAACCTTTAAGGAAAGAACCAAAATTTTGTTAGGTGCCAATCTGTCAAGATTTATTTGGTATTATTATTAGTTATGACAGTGAAACAGCATTCTCTACCACCATAAAGAATAACAGCAAAACACACTTAAGCTGGTGAAATTTCCAAGTAACTCTGCTATGTTCAATAGAGTTATTCCAGATTTAAATTTATATAACCCAGGCTTTGTTTCCACAGGGCAACTTATGGGAGGTACCTGTAGCCTCAGAGTTGCTTTGCATCATTTTTAGCTGCAGAACTATAACTAAATATGCTGCAAGTGTTGATGGTTTGCTCCTGAGACAACAAAATCACCCGGTGTCATAATTGAGAACCTCTGAAAGATATTGTGCTCAACAAGCACTGTGAGTAAGTTCCACAATTTAGCCCTCTACTTGTATATTACATCCCTTTCTTCTAATCCTTTTGTCAGTTTGGTCTATATAGATTGCGAGGTCCACTCAGTATAGACTGTGAGGTCCTCTTGGCCAGCACTGCTTTGTTATGTGTTTGAACATTGCGTAGTACAATGGGCACCCATCTTGACAGAGGTCACTTTTAGGATACAAAGAATAAAATCTACTTTTAAAAGTTCATTAAAAATACCATTTTAGATTTCTCCCAAAAATCTCCACACTTGTAAAGCACCTCTCCTCAGAGGTCTAAAAGTGTTTACAATTAAAACCAATGCAGTTGCACAATGTTCATGTCAAACAGAGTTATGGCTATTTATTAGTTCAGTTCACTATCGCTGAAAGGAAGTAATTACTAGGTAATCATACTGGTACTGGGACTGATACCATTTCTTCACTTAATAAATGTTGTTAGATCTTTAATGGCCGTAAGTACCCATGGGCATCTTCACACATGCTCCCGGGGTGGGGGGGG
>NW_005842236.1:333610-354607 GCF_000455745.1 Alligator sinensis
GGCAGCTCCCATGGACCCAGAGGAGTGAATACAAGTGAAATACAGCAGATCACAAGCAATCATTGGTAGGCGTCAGCCAATTTACTTTAACCTAACAGCCTCTATGTCCAGTTCTGGGCTGCTCCTTATATTAGCACAAATGTTTACCTTTAGTTAGAGCCATACCATTTCAATTCTGTGCTTTCTGCCCCCTCCCTCTCCCCCTCTGACCCACATCCCTCTGCCACAACAGAATAATGAGTTTTATAATGAAAATGATTGTACAACTTAAAGGGCAGTGGGGGCAGTAGGCACTGTTGCGATCCTCTCTACATAGCTGCATCAAATTACAAGGCTTGTTATCAAGTTTTCTACTTAAACTCAGCTGCATATGTGTCCTGCTAGAAACTCGTGAGGCTAAGTCTGTGGATGCCAATTATTCTGCTTTTTTTTTTTAAATTTGGTCTTTCCAAGTACATCAAAAGGCTGCCACTCTAGAGACTCCTGTGCCCTTGAATAGGCTTCAAGTTTAATGATCTACTGAAGGAATGTTGACCTTTTTCAGCAGACAGTGTCTATGTGGATTTCACAAATCCACTGATTACCAGGCAGTCGTGTGTCATTAATGTGAAGCTGAAATAGATGAAGACTAAGAACTTCTACCAATTTATATTAAACCATAGGTATAGCAATATGCACGTTTGTACACCTATAGCTTAGAGTCTGCTGATATTTTGTGTAACTGCTTCTATTAAATTAATCTAACCCATTCAGTGTGAAACTTGGACATTTCAGCATTTTAAAGATAAAATGTAAAAGACATCCATTTGGTCCCAGCCCAACAAAGCCACAGTATATGGAATTCTCCTTGGCTTTGATGGAAGAACTTTTTGGAAGGGGTATGCAAGCTTGAATCCCCACATCATACTGGATTCAATATGTAACTTGGGTACATGTTTGATGCATGTAACTTCAGACAAGTAATTTGGGTGACATCCAGTGACCATGAAATGATAGAGTTGAAGATGCTAAGGGTAGGAAAGAAAGAGAGCAGCAGAATAAGGACACTGTACTTCAGAAAAATAGGCTAACAATCTCAGGGAACTTGTAGGATTCCCCATGAGGAAAGGAGTCCAGGAGACCTGGTTGTGCTTTAATGGCCCTTTTTTATGGCACAGGAGCAAGATATCTCAACATGACAAGAACAGGAAGTGCAACAGGAGACCAGCTTGGCTAGACAGCAATCCTTTCAAGGAGTTGAAACTCAAAAAGAATCCTATAACAAGTGGAAACCTGGTTATAGTAATAAGGAAGAGTATAAGATTAGTGCACAGGCATGCAGAGAGAAAATTAGGAAGGCCAAGTCATGATTTGAGATGCAACTGGCAAGGACATAAAAGACAATAAAAAGAGATCCTACATGTACATCAAAAGTAAGAGGAAAACTAGAGAAACCATTGATCCCTTACAGAATATGGAAGGCAATCTAGTTACAGATTATGTAGAGACAGTTGCACAATTTCATGCCTTTTTATTTTTTACTTCAATCTTCACAAATAGGGGCAGCTATTAGATGATAAGTGCTATTGGCAGCTAAGACAGGGAAGGAGACAAACGGCTTAATAAGAGAAAATGTTAGGGATTACTTTCAAGTCAGCAAGGTTAGATGTAATGCACCCTAGAGTACTGAAGGATTGGCTTAGGTAATTTCAGAGCCGTTAGCTATCCTTTTCAAGAACTCATAGACGTTAGACGAGGTTCCAGATGACTGGCAAAGGACGATATAGTGCTCATCTTTACAAAAGGAAAGGAGGAGGATCCAGGGAACTACAGACTGGCCAGCCTGATATAGATACCTGGAAAAATTATGGAACAGGTCCTCAAATAATTAATGTTGAAGTACCTAGAGAAGAACAAGGTAAGATGGATACATAATTGGTTAGGCCATTGTACTCAGTGGGTACACATGTGCTTTACTGCAAAGCTGACTAATTAGCTCTACAGTAAAGCATTGCCATCTACATGTGTGCCCGCATCAGGGTGCAGTAAATTAATTAACACCACCATAAGATAGTACTGTATGGGACAACAGTATCTTACAGCAGAGTCATTACATGCACTGCAACACTCATGTAGATGGTGACAAGAGCTGGCTGGGGCATGAGGGTGAAAAAGTGTGGGGGCTGCCTGCTGCTAAACCCATGCTGTAGCACCCTCATGATCCAGCCAGCCCTTCCACTGCCCTCTGCCACCACACAGAGCCTAGGGCTCACCCCCCTGGGCCTTCTGCCAGCCCAGGGCTGCTCCATTCTCGCTGGGATTGCTGTGATTCTGGGTGCACATGTAAATGCTGTGGCCAGAAGCAGTTTTCTCTGATGCAAACTGGCTTAATTGCACATATAAATGCACCCAATGAGTAGACATCAATGGCTCAATGTCTAGTTGTGAAGAGGAATCAAGCAGGGTTCCCAAGATCTCTCTCCTGGGTCCGGTATTATTTAATATCTTTGTTAATGATTTTTATGATGGGATTGAGTGCATGATTGGTAAATTTGTGGATGGCACCAAGTTGGGTGGACTTGCAGATATTTCAGAGGGTAGGGCTAGGATCCAGAAGGTCCTGGATAGACTGAAGAAATGGTCCACAATCAATCAGATGATATTCAAAAACGACAAATGCAAAGTCCTGCACTTGGAATGAAAAAATTGCATACACAAATACAGACTCGGGAATATAATTGAATAGGCTGCAGTACTGCAGAGAAGGACCTGAGGGTTACAGTGGATAAATAAGTTAAATATGAGCCAACAGGGTGCTCTTGTTGCAAAAAAAAGTCAACAGTACCCTAGGTCAGGATTACCACTTGCAAATCAAGGGAAGTGATTCTTCTGCTCTATTCAGAACTGGTGAAGTCTCACTCAGATAACTGTGCCCAGATAGGGCCCCACACTTCAAGAAGGATGGGGACAGTTTGGAAAGAGTCCAGTGCAGAGCAACCAAAATTATAAGATTTATAAGAAAAGCCTGAACGTACTTGAGTTATTTGGCCTGGAGAAAAGAAGACTGAGGGGTCTTGGTCAAGACACTTGGTTGGGATGGTTTAGTAGAAGTCTGGGTAGATTTGAACCTTATAGACTAACCAAAGTAGATATATATATAGCATAACCTTTCATGAACTGTGGTTCTCATTTTCTAATGCTATGAAAGGATGTGCATAAAGCAGAGTATATTGGGATGGTTTAGTCAGGAATAATCCCTTTGACATCCCTTCCAGCCCTACCCTCCTATGATTCTATGTTTTTAAATTCCTGTAACTCAAAATTATAAGCCAGAATTTTTCAGGAATCATTAATGATTTTGGACAGTTCATTTATTCAGTACCCACCATAAGATGTCTTAAAGGGCAAATGTTCCGCACTTTCTGTCAACCGCACCCCTTTATGGTGCTCCAGACTCCTTAGCCTTCATTAGCTATTTTGAAATCCTTGATCTTAGATTTATATTTAAAAATAAACTTTAAAAAATATTTTCTCTAAAATATTGATGGTTTGTTGCTGGTCTCATTACTAAAGAAAAGAACCAATAGGCAATGAAGAATGAATTACTGTCTTATCCCTAGGCATGATCCACCCAGATATCTTCCAGCCTGAAGCTACTAGACCAGGTGGTGTTGAGGAAAACTCCAAGTGTCAGTGCCTCTGCTGTATCTGTTTTATGGTTTAACTGGATTTCAGCTTCCAAGGCTATCATTTCCAAACCTTTCACTGCCCTATATTCACCTACAATAAAACTGTAAGAAATTTTAAAAAGTGACTTTTCTGAGAGAGAATGGTAGGAAAGCAATTCCAGTTTGCTTTCATTTGAAACAGTGATGTAAAGAATAGGGGTAAATAATTTGCTACATAATCTCAAACTATTTTTGCAATGTTTTTCTAGAGATATACCCCTCTATTTGTAGTACCTGGTAGGGCTGTGCAAAGCTTTGCCAGCTGTTTTGTTTTGATGCTGTTTCAAATCGTTTCGAGCTCAAAACAGTGAATCTGAAACAAACTGGAGGGCTTCAAAACAGCCTCAAAACGAGGGCAGTTGAAACATTTTGAAAGTTTTGAAACGTTTTGAGTTTTGAAGCTGAAGCTGGGCTTGCCTGCAGGAAAACAGAAAGTAAGGAGAGGGAGGGGGAAGACGGGGGAAGAGCAGGGAAGGACTGCTCTCATATTGACTGTGTAGCTGGCCAGTGACTGTAAACAGCATAAAAGGCAGCATTGTTTGAACTGGCCTGCTTTCTGCCTTGGTGTCAGTTACCGAGCTATTTTACAGCACCTCAGCAGCGTCAGACAACAAAGGCTACCATTCATTTCCTACTTGCTATTGCTAGCCTAGTGAGAAGGATTTCAGAATATCTTTTTTTTTCTTATACACACTTTTATTTTATTATTATATTTGTTGGTTTATTCTTTTCAATTTTATAATTCTATTGGATAGGATTACATTATAGAATTTAATTTACATAGGAGGAGGACTACATTTATATTTTATTTCTATACATTTAAAATTTGCAGCATACATACATTATAGAGCTTATATAGGAAGAAAGATATATTTATATTTTTATATACACATTTATACTTTGCACCGCACACACATTATTGAATTTATATAGGAGGAAAGACATATTCTTCATTCATATTTGTTTTTATACATTTCTACTTTGCAGCACACTCCCTCACATTATTGAATTTAAATAGGGGAAAGACATATTCTTCAGTCATTCATATTTGTGTTTATACATTTCTACTTGGCGCCACACTCACTCACATGATTGAATTTATATAGGAATGCAAATAAATGTATATATTTGTAGAAAAGCAAGACATGCAAGACACCATGAAGTGTGGTGGAAAGGCAGGCGGTGGCAAACCTTCAGGGAGGGATGGAAGAGGAAGTAGAGGGAGAGGTGCCAGTCCCTTCTCCCTTCCCCCCCCACCCAACAAACTGAGACACAGTCTCTTTCCTCCAGCTAGAAGGAATGAGGCTTCCACAAGCAGCAAGGAGAGGGGAACAGTGCCACTGCCTGTGCCTGGGACTGTATCCTCTCCAACAGCACCAGCCATAACCCCACCAGCACCACCATGACAACAAGAAGCAGCAGGACCAGCACCAGCTTGACAGTCTCTTCCACCCCC
This sequence comes from Alligator sinensis, assembly GCF_000455745.1. NCBI lineage: Eukaryota > Metazoa > Chordata > Crocodylia > Alligatoridae > Alligator > Alligator sinensis. The sequence goes on from NW_005842236.1 coordinate 338,774, forward strand.
ATTTCATTTCCCATTCTGAGCCTTCCAGTCCCAAAGGAAGAGCTGGAGCTGGATTTGGATCTCATTGCCCTATCAAGGGAAATGCTGGGGAAGGAGGGGGAATCATCTGAGTTTGTGCTCCACACCCCTCAAGTTTCCCCTAGAACCAGGTCTCCTTCCCCAGAAGGCACTTCAGAGGAGGTTGATGTAGAGGAGGACAGAAAGCGGGGAGCTTTGCAAGGGTGAGCAAAATCACCCAGAGCATTGGGGAGATGCTTGCTGTCAATGGCTAGCCCTTCGCCATAGTTGAGCAGTCAGGGTTCAGGCAGTTCATGGTGCTTGTGGCTCCATCCTACCAAATGCCCACATGCACCACCTTCAGCAGAACGGTGGTGACCTCCCTGTATGAGGCATGCAGGGAGTACCTAAGGGAGGAGCTGCACAAGGCAGGTCTGCAGGTGGCCTTACACTTTACCTCAGACCTCTAGAGCAGCCAGGGTGGAGATCATACCCACCTCTCCCTCACAGGGCACTGGTATGACTAGTCAGGCCATCGGTGGGCACTCCTTCAAGCCGAGGTGATGGATGAGCCCCACACAGCATCAGAGATCATGGGGGCCATGAACTGCTTGGAGCAGGGGTGGCTTGCTGGGCAGAGAGGGCTCACCCGCAGGTTCATGGTCACTGACAATGGGGCCAGTATGGTCAAGGTGGTCTGTGATGTCAACTTTGCTGACATCCGTTGTCTGGCACACAAGTTGCACCTCATTGACAGGGATGCCTTGGAGGGGGACAGGGCTGCCAGTGACAGCACCAGCACCACCAGAAAAATTATTTCCAAATGCAATAAGGTGGCAGGCTACTTCCCCCAGAGCATCAAGGCAGGCAAGTTGCTGTGGGAGAAACAGGCAGAGCTGAGCATCCTACAGCACAAAATCATGAAGGATGTGGCGACTCAATTGAACTCCACATGCCTGGTGCTGGAAAGGCTGGTGGAGCAACAATGGGATTAGCAGCCCCCTGAACAGAGCTGAGTGGGATACAGCCAGAGGCACAGCAACAGGAGGAGTGGATTCAGCTGAGCCACTTGCCTTCACCTCTACATCAACCTCCTACAAAGTGCCTTCTGCGGAAGGAGACCTGGTTCTAGGGGAAACTTGAGGGGTCTGGAAAACAAACTCAAATGATTCCCCCTCCTTAGAATTTCCCTTGCTAGGGCACTGAGTGGGATACCATCTCCCAGATCTTCATTGCTGGCAATGCCCTCAGCCCTGACAATGCCCTCCTTAGCCAGGTGATCCCCATAGTGAGGGAAATTCAGAGCCAAATGTAGAGCTTCCAGGAGATCAATGTTCCTGGCTGGGGCAAGCCACTGTCACCCGACATGCAGGCACTGGTGAGGTGGCTAAAGGAGGGCATCAGGAAATGGCTTGATCCCTTGTGGTCCAGTACGGTCCATGTGTTGGGCACTATGTGTGACACAAGGTGAAGGGCAGCGTATGTAGCAGCCAAAGCCTGAATCAGTGGACGGAGGTGCTGGTGAAGACAGTCAGGGAGGCAGAACAGCGGAGGCGGGGGTCGTGGAAGAGGGGGATCTACTGTCCCATGCTAGCATTAACTGTCCCATGGTGCTCCTGAAGGTGAACCTCCTGCTGCTGAAGTTCCCCAAGCTCCAGCTGCAGACAGAGTGAATGACACCCTCCTCACTCTGTCTGCATCTATTTCCTTTTTAAAAAAACATTTAATGCCCCGCTCTCAGAGCTGGAGGAGGTACTCACTACATCACCAGCCAGCAGGGGAAGAACATGTCCCTGCTGAGCTTCCGTGCCAGGATGAACTTGGAGGTATGGGCTGGGGCTATGGGAAAGGAGGAGGCCCCAGATCCTGGGCATGACCACTAAAACTGCTCTCTGCCAGGGTCAGGGAGGCCTGGTGGGACTGTTGGTGGTGTGGCAGCCCCAGGAAATGCCAGGACCAAGAATGTCCCTGGTGAAAGGCAGGTAGGAGGTGCTATAACCTCCAGCTACCACATGCACACACACAGTCCTGGCTGGGGAAAGCCCAGACCCGTTATGTCTTTGACAGGCCTGAGGCTTACTGGTTGCCGTGGAGTTGCAAGGCTCCCAGTGAGCTCAGCTTAGCTTCCTGGGATGCCAGCTTTCAGGTTGAAAAACCCTTCGTCAGGTTCAGTAAGCACCTGCAGTTGGTGTGTGTGCTATTCCTGGATGGAAGGAATAGTAAAGAAGACAGAGGCTGGCATGCAATGCAGGCAAGAAAGCCAGTCAGTGAAAATGGAAATGGAGGCATCAGGGGGTGAGGGACAGGCTGGGGTGGGGGTTGTAGTAGTACAGGCAAAAGTACAGCGGTACCTGGGGAGTCAGATGTCCGGCAGGTTGTAGAGTGTCAGAATTCCACTGCCTATATTGAATCTGTGTTTCTATACCTAGGAGGCTGATGAAATGAAGTTCATAGGCCTCGCTGTGAAAGTGGTTTGTAAGTTCCCTCTCTGTCTCCAGTCTCTCAGGACTGATTCTGAGTGGTTTTTTTGTAAGGAATGTGCCTCCACAGGTAGTTGGGTATTGCTGTCTTTGATAGATTCTGGAGTGCAGTTTGTGGGGGTACTGGAGATTGTTGGCAGATTTTGTATTTTCAGCTGTAGGAAGTTGACTTCTGTTCTGGTGATGAGGTTAGGTTAGCAAGGTTCGGTGCTTGTTTGAATTTACAAACCACTTTTCAGAGCTGGGCCTATGAATGTCACTTCATCAGCCTCCTAGGTACTAGGTACAGAAACTCATGGACTCAATATACACAGTGGAATTCTGACACACTACAACCTGTCAGACATCTGACTCCCCAGGTACATCTGCACTATTACCTGTACTGCTACATCCCCCTTCCCTCCCCAACCCCAGCCTGTCCCTCACCCCCTGACACCTCCATTTCCATTTTCACTGACCGACTTTCTTGCCTGCATTGCATGCCAGCCCCTAGCTTCTTTACTAGTCCTTCCATCCAGGAACAGCACACAGACACACCAACTGCAGCTGCTTCCTCAGCCTGACAAAGGGTTTTTCAACCCAAAAGCTTGCTAAGATATATTTCTCTAACTATTCAGTATTTTTTTTAAATAATAAACATAAAAACACAACATAACCCATCACACACCACAAGTAACACATCATTTATATATCCAAAACAATATCTCTGTTTCTTCCATTCAATTCTTTTATAAAAAGAAAGGCTCTGTGACAGTCTGGCTGCCTGAGACTGGTAGCTGGTACTACTGTGCTGCTGCTCACAAAGTTATTATTTTACCTGTTGTCATTTAAAGTGGTGGACCAGCCTGAGGCTATAGGGGAGGAGGAGACCTCATTAAGGCACATTACCATGTCATGTAGATGCCCCAGCGCCAGTGAGGGAATGGCTTAACACACACACACACACACACACACACACACACACACACACACACACACACACACACACACACACACACACACACACACACACAGTCACATAGGGAGGATGCTCCTTAACATGCACACTGGAGAAGAAGCTCCTGCAGAAGTGGAAAGAAAGGCTGTCACAGTTTGGCTGCCTGAGATCCTGCTGGTGCTACTGTGGTAGTGCTCACCAAGTTATTTTATACCTGTTGTCATTTGAAGTGGTGGACCAGACTGAGGCTGACTTCTGTTTCACCATTTTGACAGGACTGTTTCATTTTGAGTTTTGTTTCATTTCAAAAGCACTGTTGTTTCATTTTGTTGAAACTGTTTTGCTGTTTCAATGTTTTGCCCATAGGCTATAACTGCCTATAACTTTGTCATTTCTTGCCCAATTTGGCTGATACTTGCAGGTGTGGTAGCCCCCATGCTGAGGCCACAAACCTGCCAAGTTTCAAGGAGATAGGTGCAGTGGTTTCTGTGAAACTACACCTCAAGCTCTGACAAGCAAAACTCATGTAATGTGTGTGTGTTAAGGCACAATAGGGTGAAAACTGCAGGCATGGTAGTCCCTGCTGAGACACCTCAAGCTCTGACAAGCAAAACTCATGTAATGTGTGTGTGTTAAGGCACAATAGGGTGAAAACTGCAGGCATGGTAGTCCCTGCTGAGTTCATGAAGTTTTCCAGGTTTCAAGGAAATAGGTACAGAGGTTTCTGCGAAACTGCACCTCAAACAGTTCAGAGCAAAACTTGTGTCACTTGTAAGTGTGAAGGCACAGAGAAAGATCAGTTCAAACAATGCTTTCTATGCTGTTTTTCCGCCCCTCCCCCAGAGCACTGGGATTGGAAGGGACCTCAGGGAAGGATCATAGTCACTGGCCTGCTACACATGTCAGTATCAGAGCAGTCCTTTCCCCACCCCCCTCCTTAGTTTCTCTTTAGCTCCAAACAAGCCCAGCTGCAAGCAAGCCCAGCTTCGAAAGGTTTCAAAACATTTTGACTGCCCTTGTTTTGTTTTGAGGCTGTTGCGAAGCCTTTCGTGTCATTTAGATTTCCCTGTTTCGAGCTCAAAATGAATTGAAACAGCATCGAAACAAAACAGCCCATGAAATTTCGCACAGCCCCAGTACTTAATTCCACAGTAGGATAGTACCTGTATTTAGGGCTTATATTTACAAGTGCTATCCTAGGCAGGGTTTATTAGTTTACTACAGGCTAATAGGGTCACACATGTAGATGTGCAAACTTTACTGTGAAGCTAATTAGGCAGCTCTGCAGTAAATGTCTCATGTAGACGTACCCAGTGCTAGCAAGGGATATTTTCCCCAGTGCAGTAAGGTCTCTGAGTGAACACATGCATGTGCCTGTCTGTGTACTTGTGCATGTTTCTCATTCTGTTTGTCTGACTCTGTCCATGGTAAATGTCTGACTCTGTACATGGTAAATTTACCAGCATCAACAATGGTGCTCTCAAGGACATGATGCTGCTCCCAGCAAGGACACATCCCAATCTCAGAACAGTGTAACTGTGCCCCCACAGTACTTTGGGTGGTCCAATTAGCATTACTGAGTGTCAGGGCCAATTAGTTCCCCCAAACAAATTAGTCTACCCACAGCAACACATAGATGCAGCCACATTCCTTTTGGGTTAGGAAGCAACTGACAGAACTGTGCAGCCTGCTGCCAGTGAGCAAAATCAGTTTATCATGATGCAGACATGGCCACTCTCATTTTTATCAAGGTAAAGTTTATCTCACTGAGTAGGCAGTATAGGAATTCAGTCCAGGTCTTACCAGCATTTCTCTTCAGCATATGTTCTGCTTCTGTGGCTGTTATCTGAGAGACTGTGGTGAACACATGGGCACAATGTACTGAGGCTCGTTCCATGCAGTACCGATGATAAATCTGTCTCTCTCCTGCTTCTTTGTCTATATCAAACTGTTGTACAACAAAAGTGACATATCTATAAGATATACTGCAACACACAGTTCACCACTTAATAGGTCAACAACTAAATTTGATCTAGTTTTATGTTTTTATTAATGTTATCTGCAAACACAACATTACCTCGTACTCTAAAACAGGGCCCACTCCCACCCAGCCACTGCTGTCCCCATTGCTCTAACTGTAGCAGCAGCCACAGTCTCAACTCCCCTCACCCCTCCCCTAGCTTCTGCTGCATCTTCCTGCCCCAGGAGGTGAGGCAGCACAGCATGGCACAGCCCATAGTCCCAGGGGAGCTAGCAGCCTGGAGTTCCCATGTGGCAAAGTGTTACAGGGGAGCCCACAGGAAGCTGAAAGTGAGATGCGGTGCCCCACCACACAGGGGAGAGCCTACACATGTGTGCACAGTGCAGCAGGGTGATGGAGCCCCCACCCACATTTGCAGTGTATTGGGAAGGAGAACAGCTACTTGCATGTGCATGTGTGGGGCACACAGCCTGACTTGGCCATGGCCCCTGCTAGCACCTGTGTGCCCCCCATTGGTGCAGCCCCTGGCCACTTTGAAGGTGGACAGTCCTGCTTTAAAATGCTGCCACACCAATTTCATTCTTAATATATACTGTCACTTGAAAGTTAATTTTCTCTCTTGTCCAGATTCAAACATGTTTAACCCTGCAGTAATTTCCAGTTTAATTTCTAATTTTGACATTGTGTTTCATTTAGCAGAAATTGCAGATCTGAACATCCTTAAGCATTTGCTATGCAGCAAGCAAATGCAGATAGAAGGAATTCAACTATTCACCATCTCTGATATTATACTCTTACCTACATTATCAACCACAGCTGTAACTAGAAATGACACTCTCCATGTTCTCTGCTAAGCACTCTTGCTGTGTGTCCAATACTTAATGTTTCCCAGGCAAAACTGCCTGCATTTCAATGGTAGATTCTGCGACTGATGTGGATGTCAGCCTACGGCTGCTAGCAGACATTAAATTTACTTGCACAGTTGGAATCTTATGAATTTTATGCTCGATCCCAAAATTTGCGTAAACTGGCTTGCCACATGTGCATGGTAGGACATGCAATTCCAGGGATCCACCATAAAATTAGATGGATCCTAACTGGAAAAAATTGCTTTATTTTTTAAAGCTCCCCAGGAGTCCAGACCCAGTAACCAGGGAGAGATTCAGACAGCTCAGCTGCAAGTACACTCTTTAAAAGTCCCTGTTCACTTAGTAAAGATCAGGGAGCTTCTCCCCAGTTTCTTGGTCCCAGAGCTGGGGAGGTTTAAAAGTACCACTACAGCCCTGCCTGCTTTTCAAAAATCTCTACATACCAGGACTGTGGCCATTTACAGATGTTACATTTTTCTAGGTTTAATATGGACTACAGCCATCATTATATACATGTGGCCATCTGTAGTCCAAACTAAAATTGGTTCCACTACAAATTAACTAATCCTTATTGATTAAAGTTAATGCAGATGAGGGCAGTCTGAATTATGCCATTTAAACTGTATTAATTAACATGTATATATGATTCCTTAGGAACTTGGCAGATAAACGTTGCAAATATCAATCCCCATAAGGGAAACTCAGTTGGGTTTTTGCAACACAACAGAGGATATCAGGCACAAAGTAACACCTGTACAAAGTCAAATATGCCAAAAACATCTCACCATGACTAAGTATCAATTGCAGGTCAATTGCACTCATTATGGCTTCTGATATAGCACTTTAGATATCTGTCAGTAGGACTGTAACAAATGTAGCAGTGGTTAAACAAGCTTAATATCACCTCCTAATTACTTCCAAGCACAAGCTGATACATAGAGGCTACGAACTGGGTCTGTTAAGGGACTGTCAAGTGTATAGACCGTGTATAGCCAGGGTCCTCTGCCATGATGTTCAATGATCATCTTTTAACCTTGAATTCAAACTGAAATTTGATTCAAACTGTATGATGTGAATCGGTGATTTAGAAAATGGTGAGCATGTCTACAAATGGCTATAGTGCAGGACAGATCTCCTGGCTCCCCACCTGCCTGTGAACCACACCAAGAAGTGGCACCTGAAGTGGGAGAGGGGAAGATACATAACTGGCCTACAGAACCTTTGGATCCAGCCCATTCATGTGGGGTTTCAGCAGTGTTTGGCAGCAGCGGCTTTCTTCATGCTGCAATGGAGACAAGTGCAGGCAAGGGAAACTTTTCCTTTGCCATGGCAGCAGACAGATCCTAGTACTCACCTGCCTTTAACCTGAGCTGGTCTGAAAAGGTTGCTCACCGCTGTTGACAGCATTGATAGTTCAGTTATAATGGCCAGTGTGAGAAACAAAATAATAGAGGCAGGTGAAACTAGTTACCAGCTAATGATATAATTTGGGAGGGATGAAAACCCACAGTGGTTGTAGGGTCTGAGCTTGGGAGTTCAAACATCCCGCATTAATTTCCATTATGAAATCTCTACAATGCAATCTAAAAAAAGATCAACTTAAGTGCCAATGATTATATAGTTTACAGTTTGCTTAGTACTTAAATAATCTTTCAGTGCTGGCAATACAAAGGCTACTCTCTCAAGCTCAGCAGCGAGGGCATAACATATATTGCTTCTACCTGTCATGCATTAATGGTGACAATGATATTAAGTGTCTCACCTATTCAGAATACTTGCACTGTCATTCTTAGGTTTGGCATTAAACATAGTCTTTTTACATGTGCCTCAACAGGACATCCAAATACACATTGGGTGGTTTCATTGTTGGAATAAGATAGCTGGATGTCTTACAGAAGAACCAAGTGAAAAATGTCCTACATTCAAAAGCTTGTCTAACTTTATCCCAACCATGCAGTTGGTCCAATAAAAGACATCACCCACAAAGCTTCTTGCCTCATATAAAAGGAACCACATTTGAAAAGTGATCACCTCAATGCAAACTGGATCTCTAGTGTAACTCTAATAACTGTTCATTATTCCTATAGTGGTAATAGTTGCACTACCAGCTGTCTGACAGTTCCCATTTGGAGTCCCTGTTTTTAGTCACTTAAAATTTTGTCAAACTTTTGTCAAATTGTCCCTTTTCATCCTGTCTGCTTTAGGCTGATTCTTCTGCTCACATTTCACCAAAAATGACTTAACCATTTCAGAGAACATGATTAGGTTGTAAGTTGGTTTCCCTATGCTAAAACAAACCTTGCTGTTTGTTTTTTAGGGTTTTATATTTATTGATTTATTTATTTTTTTGGGGGGGGAGGGTTGAGAAGCTTTCATCCCTCATAGCTTTTATGGAGGGACTTGACATTTGGCAGTAATGTCATCTTTTAGCAGCCAGGGATGTGCCTGCTGCTGTTTCTATCAAAAACAAAAGAAAAAAATCCCACTCAAATTTGACAAAGAAATACGCCTTTGAAAAAAAATCAGTTTCTACATGCGTGGTAGAGACTTATAGGAATATGACAATAGCATTCTCCAAAGATTCCATCTGTACTGAGCATGCTCTATCTCAGAGATGAGCGGGACTGTTCTTGAAATTGCTACTCCAAGTACAACAGGTCTCTCTAGAGCCAAGCACTAGAACCAAGGTTAGGGATGTGTCATTAGGTCAGCATAGAAGCTGTAGTCAAGCTTTCAGGAGCAGGTTAGACTTTATTAATACAATAAACTAAGGAGAGGGATGCAACTGGGAGATGACTATACTGTAAAAGTGCTTGGAGCTAGGGCTGTGCAAAATTTCACTGGTTGTTTCAATTCAACACTGTTTTGACTAATTTTGAGCTTGAAATAGTGAAATCAAATCAAAATGAAGAGATTTGAAACAGCTTCAAAACAAAAAAGAGGCTAGCTGAAATGCTTCAAAAGTTTCAAATTTCGAAGCCAGCACCAAGAGACAGGGGAGAACCAGGGCTGCACTCCCAGCACCAGCCAGGAGCACAACCCTGGCTCTCCCCATCTCCCACTTCCAGAAGCCGAGAACAGCACAGGGGAAGGGAACTGAGCCTGAGCTCTTTTCCCCACCCCAGTCCTGCAATCTGGCAGCTGGGGGGGGGAGAAGTGAGCCCAGCTGGGCTGACTCTCTGCCCTTGCACCCAATTGCAGCGCAGGGCGGGGGGGAGAAGTGAGCCCAGCTGGGCTGACTCTCTGCGCCCGCACCCGATTGCAGCACCGGGGGGGTGCGGTGGGCAGTTGAGCTGACTCTCCACTTCCCCCCACCCGGTCTAGCGCTGGGGATGGGGAGTCAACTCAGCTGGGCTGACTCCCCACCCCCAGCGAAATATCGAAACAGCCTTTCAGTTTCCACGGAACAGAACAGCTGTTTCGAATTGAAATGAAATTCAAAACAGAACGCTGTTCCTTCAAAACATCGAAACTGAAGGTGAAACAGAATGGTGCCATTTCGCACAGCCCTACTTGGAGCCTTTCTTCTGACCAGCTGCTCACAGCTAATTCTACACAACAAATATGGTTATATCAATACAAGCTAACATGGTTTCTCTTACGTAAACAGACTGAAGAACTATGGACATGATATACTTTTAGCTTCCTTTCCTGTGGAAACAAAATTCCTGTAGGAGCTCTGCTTTCATTGACTGTATGATAGAACAACTGTTAGGGAACAACCTGAACTTTCAGCCAAATTCCTGAATTAAAAGCTATTGACTTAACAGTGGAAAAACTCTTCAGTTCTTCTCTCTTCACCAAAAGACTACCATAGCCCAAGTTCATTAGACTGAGTATCCTTGGTTTTTACGCAGATTAGAGCAGCATTATATGAAGTCCATTATATGAAGTCCCTCTACTCTTCTGGTTGGCACTTACACCTGTAACCGGAGCCAACCCTAGGGGTATACAGGGTGGTGGTGGCGAGCAGCCAGAGCATGGAGTGGGGGGTGGGGGTGGCAAAGCCCCAGTGGTGGCTGCAGAGTGGTGGCACCCTTGGGGCCTGTACGGCACTGTCCACGGGGTCCCCCTTAGTGTGGGGCCTAGGGCGGTTGGCTTGATTTGCCCCACCCCCCAAGAGATGGTTCTGGCTGTAACTCCCACATACTTACAACAGTGATAGGGAAAAAGTCAGTGAAAACATGTTATCCCAAATGCAGGAGCAGTCAGCCAGGTCTGACTGCTCACGTAGGTTCCTAGCCAAAATACAGGACCCCCATCTAACCCAGGAGGTGCATAACCCCACCAGGGGAGACGCCTTGTTGGATCTGGTCTTGGCCACGGGTGATGACCTGGTGGAATTCACCATCCAGCACAAGGTGGCAAAAGCCTGCAGCAAGGCAGCAGCTCTGGACTTCAGGAGGGTGGACTTCAATGAGGTAAGGAGAATAGTTGGGGAAGTACTGAGGTTCCGGAAGGGAGGGAAGTCGGGTGTCCAAGAAGAGTGGTCGTTCCTTAAGGAGACGATCCTCCAAGCCCAAAGGGAAGTAAATCCCAACAAGGATCAAAAGGGGGCAAGAGGGCACAAAAGCTCCCATGGCTCACCAAAAGCATACGGGAACATCTCCTAGCTAAAAGGGAGGTGTACACCCAATGGAAGGGAGGAGCCATCACCAGGGAGGACTATACCTTGGTTGCTCGGGGCTGCAGGGGGGCAGTCAGGAAGGCCAAGGCAGAGATGGAACTGGGACTAACTACCCAGATCAAGGACAACAAGAAGTCATTTTTTAAATACATAAGGGGCAAAAAGAAGGTACCAGGTAATGTGGGGCCTCTGCAAGACACGCTAGGAAATCTGGTCATCGCACCAGATGACAAAGCTAACCTATTTAACAATTTCTTTGCCTCTATTTTCCTGAGCAGGAACCAGATCAGCCCACCCACTGGGACCCCCTCAGGACCCAGGGGAGGTGCACCCAGGCCTAGGGTCAGCAAGGATCTAGTCAGGGAACTTCTGGAGGGACTGGATGTATTTAAATCAGCTGGTCCTGATGATCTCCACCCTAGAGTACTGAGGGAATTAGCAGAGGTCATTGCAGGAGCCATGGCACGGCTTTACGAGCATTCGTGGTGCTCTGGTGTGGTGCCAGATGACTGGAAAAGGGCCAATGTGGTTCCCATTTTCAAAAAAAGGGACAAAAGAGGACCCAGGAAACTATAGGCCAGTTAGTCTTACCTCGATCCTGGGTAAGCTTTTGAGAGAATTATCCTGGCGCATGTCCACGAGGGGCCAGCAGGGGAGGTTATGCTTAGGGGCAACCAACATGGGTTCATTAGAGGCAGGTCCTGTCAGACCAACCTGGTGGCCTTCTATGACCAGTTCACAAAATCCTTAGACACAGGGGTAGCAGTGGACATAGTCTTTCTGGACTTTAGGAAGGCCTTTGACACTGTCTCTCACCCCATTTTCATTAAAAAAAAAAACTAGGGGACTGTGGCGTCGACACCTACACAGTCCAATGGGTCACTAGTTGGCTGGAGGGCCGCACCCAGAGAGTGGTGGTGGATGGGTCATTTTCGACCTGGAAGGATGTGGTCAGTGGGTCCCCCAGGACTCGGTCCTCGGACCCGTGCTGTTCAACATCTTCATCAGCGACTTGGACAAGGGGGTAAAGAGCACCCTGTTCAAATTTGCTGACGACACTAAGATGTGTGGGGATGTGGGCATGCTAGAAGGGAGGAATAGGCTGCAATTGGACCTAGACAGGTTACAGGGGTGGGTGGATGAGAACAGGATGGGTTTCAACACTGACAAGTGCAGGGTACTGCACCTGGGGAGGAAGAACCAGCAGCATACCTACAGATTGGGGAACTCCTTTCTTGTCAGTGCAGGGGCAGGAAAGGATCTTGGAATCATTCCTGATGCCAAAATGAACATGGGCTGACAGTGTGGAGATGTGGTCAGGAAGGCCAACTGTACCTTGTCATGCATCCACAGATGCATCTCAAGCAGGTCCAAGGAGGTGATCCTCCCCCTCTATGCGGCACTGGTCAGTTGGAGTACTATGTCCAGTTCTTGGCGCCGCACTTCAGGAGGGATATGGACAACTTGGAGAGAGTCCAGAGGAGGGCTGATTGCATGATCAGGGGCCAGCAGGAAAGGCCTTATGGGGAGAGGCTACGGGATCTGCACCTGTTCAGCTTCCACAAGAGAAGGCTGAAGGGGGATCTAGTGGTCTGTTACAAACTAGTCAGAGGGGACCAGCAGGCATTGGGGGAGTCCCTGTTCCCCCGAGCACTACCAGAGGGAACTGGAAATAATGGTCACAAGCTGGCAGAGGGTAGATTTAGACTAGACATCAGGAGGCGCTACTTCACAGTAGGGCAGCTACTTCACAGTCAGGGCAGTTAGGAGCTGGAACTAACTTCCAAGCGAAGAGGTATTGGCTCCTACCCTGGGGGTCTTTAAGAAGAGGTTAGATGAACACCTTGCTGGGATTGTTTGACCCCAGTACTTTTTTCTGCCATGGCAGGCGGTCGCTATTTCACCCACACCATGACTCACCATGCACTCCCCACCACCGTGACTGCTGGAGTGATGGGAACCAGTGGGCCTGGAGTCCCCCACAGGAACACACAGTACCCCTCGGTCAGCAGGCACTGTGTTATCCCGGTGCCCCTGTACCCCCAAACGTAGTGGCTGGCCCCACTTGGGGCTGCTCCCTACGTTAGCTTCTCAGCTTATTTCTCCATCAGCTGCCCAGCTGGCTTGCTGGTCTGTTCTTCTAATCGGCTAGCCAGTCAACTTCCCTGCCAACTCCTCTGCTGGCTTGCCAGTTGGTCCTGCTGTCAGCTTCTTTGCTGGAGCCTTCGTCGACTCCGCTGCCAGTTCCTACGCCGGCGTCGACTCCACCGCCGGTTCCTACGCCGGTGCCGGCTCCGCCGCCACCTTCTTGGACAGATGGACACTGCGGCTGCACCCTTTGGGTCGTGGGCTTCCCTGTGGAGCCTCCGTTTCCCTGCTCTCCTCCTGCACCCTCGGGGCAGCCTTTTATCTCCGCCAGGTGGCGTCTCTCGCTGACATCACCCAACCCCAGCTGGATATGAGCGCAGCTGACGAACCTTGCAGGCGGTTTTGGCACGCACGGTTCCCCCCGCCTTTCGGCCCCCGCCGCTTTCTTTTATTTTGGCCTGGGATCCTCCTGTAACCCCAGCTCCCCTGGGACGTATATATTAGGTACCGCTTAATTCACAAAACTTATGGAGTCCTAGTAGGAGTGCCTTGAGTCTAAAAAGGTTGAAAACCATTGCTCTAATGTTTCAGTCTTCTGGGATCTGGTCCTGGCCGCAGATTCTATCTAGTCCATTATTTAACCCATCCTCCTGATTGCACAAGGTTAATCACCCCATAGGTTTAATAGACGTCTCAGCTAAAATCTTTGGCTGCCAATTGTTATATCATCTCACAGCATGGGTAAAAGGAGAAAATGTATTATATGAAGAGACTAGATTTAGGAATGGATATTCCACTATTGATAACATATCTATCCTTTAGTTTGAGATATAAATATGCACAAATCAGAATTGTATGTTGCATTTGTTGATCTGTCAAGAGCTTTTGACAGTATAGAGAGAAGTAAACTTTGGGAGAAAGTGTTAAATTATAGGATTGACCCTGCTCTTTTTCATCTGCTGATAGAATATCATAAAGATACATGGGCCCAAGTTAGGTGGGGCCGGAGGGGTGAATTTACACAGAAATTTCAGACACAAAAAGGGGTTAGGCAAGGATGTATTTTGGCCCCCTTCCTAGGCCTGTGCAAAGCGGCTAGTATTTGCTTTGGATTCGATTTGGTGACTCAAATCACTGTCCCAAATCGATTCAGCTGAATCCAATTCAAAGATTTGGCTGCTGCTGTATCAGCCAAATCTCCAAATCACAGTCCCGATCCCCTGCCTGCTCTCAATGGCTGCACACCTGCCCTAGCTCCCGGCTTTTTGGGGAAAAAAAAAGCCCCTACTCACTGGCTGCTGCCAGGCAGGGGGGTGATCCCCACTGCCCCACGCCACATGGGGGGGTCTCTGTCATGAGCCCCCCGGCCTCTTTCCACTCTCCCAGCCCCCTCCCCCGCATGGCTGCCGCACCCGCCCCAGCTCCCAGCCCTTTAAAAACAAAAGCAAAAATCCCCAGACTCCTGCCCAGTGACTGGGGGGAGGCAATCCTTGCTGCCCCCACTGCATGGGGGGGGGGCTCTTTCTTGAGCCCTCAGAAGCCCCAAGACAGTGCAGTGCAGTGCAGGGTTTTTGTTTTTGTTTAAAGGGCGGGGAGCTGGAACAAGTGGGGCAGCCATGGAGGGGGGAAAAACTCATGGCAGAACCCCATCCACAGTGTGGGGTAGTAGGGTGCAGCGATTACCCCCCCTACCTGGCAGCACCCAGTGAGTAGGGGCTTTTTTTTAAAGCCCCAGGACCTGGGGCAGGCAGGGCAGCTGTGGAGGGGCTGGGACAGTGGGCGGGGGTTAGGGAGTGCTCCCAGGGACTCAGGAAGCAAGCAGGGGATGGGGCCTGGCAGGGGTCCCCCCATTGTCTCATCCCCCCTCCTCCAGCCTCCCTTCCCCATCCCCTACTTACCAGAATGTAGTCTGGTTCCAGCTCGCAGCTGCAGCCAGCCAGGACTGCCCGAATTGCTGAAGCTCTCTGAATCTTTTCTGAATTGATCCAGAGAGCTTTGAATCAATTCAGACTTTTAACTGGTCCCCTTATTCAATTCAGATACAGAGATTTGGCTGCCAAAATGGGCCAAATCTCCTCCAAATTGAATCAGCACCCAAAGCTTTGCACAGCCCTACTATTTAACCTTATATAAAATGACATTAATTGGCAACATGCAGGACGCTCATTTTCAGCCCCCATAGTTACTAGTAACCCTGATCCCCATTTTAATGTATGCAGCTGACACTTGTCATACTATCAAGAACCCCCATTAGATTATAGAGAGCAAGTACAATTTTGGAGCATCTTTGTGGATAAAATAACTTAAAGATAAATTATGATAAATCCAAAATAATGTTTTGGGGAAGAAGTTTGACGAACTACCCATGGAACATGGGGGGAAATCAAACTCAAAGTTGTTAAAACCTATAGGTACTTGGGTGTGATGTTTACAGCTTTTCCATCATGGAAATACCACATTCACTCGGTTAAAACTAAAGGCAGCTGTTACGTCTCAGCTCTGTATTCTTGGGCAATCGGGGCACAGGATACAGTCTGTCTGACTCACAAAGGACTCACCCCCCTCCCTCCCCTCCTCTACCTAAACGAAACTGATTAAGATGCAGTGAGAGACGCACCTAAGACCCTCACCAGATAAGGGTGACAAGAGTGAATCAACTGCCCTAGGTCTCATTTACATGAGAGATGGAAAACAGAAAGCCTGAAGCAGAGACTGCAGTGAATTCTGGGACCAGAGAAGCAGGAGAGCACTGCATGATGGGGAATCTGTGCTTCCAATGTTAATCAACCCATGTTCACACACACCCAGCTCAGCATTTATCAGACCAGTTCTAATCTGGATTTACTAAGGACTTT
>NW_005842236.1:355910-364477 GCF_000455745.1 Alligator sinensis
GTGTGTATGACTGATTTGGTGACTGGAGGAACCCAGCCCATTGAGATTGAGTCCTGCAAGATAGCTCCACTGGGGGTGAGGGCTTGCAGAAGGGAGAAATACAGCTCCATATAGTAACACAAGCAGCACATTGACAGAATCACCAAGACCCTAGAAACTATCCCTAATAAATGAGCACACCCCAAAGTAATGGGCAGATTTGGTAACACAGCCCAATCAGCAGTGGCTATAAAGAAATTTTATGAGACCACAGCAGGTCAATCAGACCAAGTTCCCATATTAGCATATGAAGCCAAAGTTGCATCTCAGATCCTGTATGGCGCTGAAGTATGGGGCTATGCCACCAGTAATGATGTAGACATACCTCAAAATAAGTTTCTCAGGGCTCTTTTGGGTCTTCCTGCTTCAACTCCTGCATCCTTCTTTAGATTAGAGACGGGATTAGATTCCATTTTAACTAATATTATTATTATTAGAATGGCAGGATTCTGGTTTAAAAGTATGCCTCTTCTACAGTCTCACTTGCCCAAATTGTGCTATACAGAAGACTTCAATAATCCCCTCTCTCTTCAATCTCCCTGGCTAGCTTTTCTTTCCTGGACTTTTGCATTTTCTGGGATGGGACATTATGTCAAAGACAATGAAAGACTCCCACATAGAAAAGGTCTGGATTTTCCAGAGGTTCCGAGATATTGCCAGGCAGAATGATTTTGCAGTGGCCAGGGCTACTTGCATCACCCCTCTATATATTCTTTGGAAATTAGATTGTGGGGGGGAGAAAGGTATTTACAGCTGGATCTCAACAATAAATGGCAAACGTCTTTGGCTAGACTCAGGACCAAACAGATGCTCACAGCTGTTTTGGCTGGATGTAGACTTTCCATTCCAAGGGCTAAAAGATGTTGCCCAGCCTGTCTAGGAGTTTTGGAAATCACTATTCATTATGTCTTAGAATGTCCTCTATATAACGACATAAGGAGAAAGTATTTATCACCTTTCCTGAAGAAACTGATATTCTTCTCAAACAGAGAAATTAATGTGGCTCCTCCATGCAAACAGATCCATATTTAGTAAACCATCTTGCAATTTTTGTTTACAAGGCTGAAGCAATCAGAGCTAAACATCCTTTACTGTTGATATGACTGATAAAGTTTATCACTATATTTGTTTTTTACTGTGTTAATTGTGGACCTATGCACACCATTTTTATAGATTCATGATCTGATTTATCACCATATTTGTACTTGATTATGTTAATTCTAGGAGTCGGAATAATGCTTTTATAATGGTTGGCCCTATTCTATTATTATATTTGCATTAAATATGCATTGTTTGGTTTTTTTTTAAATTTATATTATGGTTGTATGTCTTATATTGTTTTCAGGAGCATGGCTTTCAGCCAGAATCCTTAATAAACTTAATTGAATTGACTTAATTGCACAAGGAAAATTTTACTCCAGGCCAACTACGGTTCTCTCTCAAGTACATCAAAACCAATCCTCCTTTGGCCCATGATGGGTGCTAGTAAAGTTTCATCTCCCCTGCTGTAAGCATAGAGTATATATGTCTCTTAGTTCAGAGTCGCTTTTTACCCTGTTCTTTCACTTCTGCCTTTCAGTTCTCACCTTTGATCTATCATACAAGATGTACCAGCTGCTTCAGTCCTCTCTCAGATATTGTGCTTACAGCTGAAGGAAAAATATATTATTTTCAAGAAATACTGATCAGAAGTGAGAGATTAAATTATTTTTAAGTATATTTGCAATTGGCCTGAAAATGGAAAAATATGTATTGTACTTTGGAAGAGGAAAAAGAGTGACATGCCCTTTAAAGACATATTGTCTCATGCAAAGGTTAAACACAAGGAAGCCTTGGGGAGTCTTTATCACTGGACAAATCACTTGTTTGACCTTAATAGTTTACTACTAAAAGACAGCATCAAAAATATCTTCTAAAGACCTGCCCATCCATATAATTTAATGAGTGTACTCTGAAGAAACCCCTCTATGTTTCTCATCTGGCTTCTGGGCCAGGTTGACCTTTTTACAGCTAAAGGAGCCCTCATTAAGAGAGCTGATCTCTTAGTAAATGCTAACATTTGTCAGAAAGAGACTTAACACACTGTAAGCATCTGTGAAACAGTAGAGGAACAGTCTGGCATGATTTCCTGTATTAGTGCACTTTAAATGTCAAAATCCCATGTGCACAGAATGAAGAATTGAGTCGTGGAACTCCAATTTTAGTATAGTTGCAGTGATTAGTAATAATCCTTTAGACAAGGGGTCAGCAACCTATGTCCTGTGGGTTATATTTGGCCCATGGAGCAGGGGCTTCTGTTGCATTTTGGTGGCAGGAAGTTTTGCTCATATGGTGGCCAGGCAGCAGAAGAAGCAGGGGCAGTTGGGTTGGAAGGGCAACTGGCCTCAGACTAAGCTGGGTAAATTTGGACTATCCTTCCTGAAGCATTGCTAACTCCCACTTGAGAGAGTTAGGTATTAATATGCAAGGTATAGTTTTACGGACACAGTTGAAACTAGGCATACATTTATCCAGCTAGCTGCCAAGGCAATATTTGTCTCTTTATATTGATATCTCTTTATGTCATCATCAAGAGATCTGCTCAGGGATAGAAAGCATGGCTTTGGCCTAAGTATATACATTGGAAAGAGAAAAAATTCCAAAACTATTGTGAGGAAAATGATGTTGTCTTAAAAATAGGTTTATTTATGATGTCCAAATTATCTTGAAGTTTGCCAAATTAAAAAAAAAATACTGAAATTTAGAATTTTGCTTATGAAATGGGATTTTCTGGACAACTATTTTTAATTACAATGGGTAAAAGTCCTCAAAACATTTTATTTTGGTACCTTAATATTTGCTCCAAACATTTCTATTTAAAAGTGTGCCACAACAAAAAAGCTAAATACTTGAAAATATTCAAGTGCAAAATGACAATGTTTTCTCTTCTAATAAAATGTGAAAGCCTCCACTTTCTCCATGCATTCATATGAAAATGCTCTTCTTTTAGCCGGGGCAAATCGACAGATCAACAATATCAGATGCTACAAATTGAAGCCAGAGTTCGGCTTGATTACAAATCCATGTGAGGGGAGTATAGGAGCTTCTCCAACCTGGTCACTGTGTGCTCAGGGTTATGTGGCAGTAAACATGAAAGTACTACCCTTGTATGATTGTCAGGAATTGAGCGGAGCCATGGCTTCTCCCTTCCTATGCTGACCAGCTCAGAATGATCTGTAGTGGACAAAAATGAAGGAGCAAAAGCAACAGCATTAACTATTACTTCTTTGGGGTCAGAGGGACTGTCTCTACATGCGATTAATGTGCACAAATAAACTCTGGAGCTATATGCTCCAGAGTTTATTTGGGTGCAGCACATGGAGCCCAGTCAGAGCAGCCTGGGCTGGCAGGGAATGAGGAGGAGTCAGTCTGACAGCCCTAAACTACTCTAAATCAGGCTCCACGTGCTGTGGCATGGCTGGCTGATGCATGAGGGTGCTTCAGTGTGGGGGCTGCCTGCCAGCTAGTAGTGGGGGGGCTGCCTGCCACTGAAGCACGCTGTTCCCCAGCCAGCCGGGGCAGCATCTACCTGTGTACTGCTGCACATGAGAAAACTCTGCATCAAGGTAGTACTTGTACATGTACTATCCTGCTGCAGTTTATTGGTTGCCTGCCCCCCTAGTAGGGGCACACATGTGGACACCAAGACATTTACTGTGCAGTTAATTAGTCAACCGTGCAGTAAATGTCTTGTGTAGATACTCCCAGAGAGAACCAGTTTTCTCCCTAGGACTGTCCTGGAGTAGGGTGGCAATGCACTACTTTGTCTTTGGGCCACCATCAAGATTTGAAAGATTCGTAGTAAGGACAGTCATAAAATATAGTATCCAGTGGTTATCAGTTTCCTCATTTGGCCTTGGAGAGGGTGAATTGTGTATAGAGATGGTAGTTATTTTGCACCTGTAATTACCTCTGCCTTTGACAAATGTGCCAAGTGTTTTTCAATCTCCAAATCTAGCTTTCTATTAATTAATTTACTGGGCACTGAGCTGAAGCAGGGCAATGAAAATTTGCTGATGTTTTGAATGTTGTGCTGCAACACAGTAGTCTGGAATTGTCAGAGGATTGCACAATCGGAAACCATTAAGACACTACAAAAATTCCCCAAAAGAAACAATTTTACTGGGTCTTTTCATTTAGAAGACAACCACTGACAACAACCTCTCTTGAATTCCTCCAAAAATAGAGAGCAAAAAAAAAAAATCTTAAATATTTGAAAGCATTAGGATTTCTGCTTACTTTACAAGGGAGGAAGGTCAGGATGGGAAAAGCAGAAATAGCTTTAAAATAGAGAGTCACTTATAACGTCAACCAACCAGACATTGCTGGAATATCATACTGTTGTTTTATACAACCTTACTTTATTAAAAAAAAAAAAAAGTTGTCGAACAGTGAATACCAGCTAAAATACCTGATCTAAGATGACAGCAGAGTTGGAAGGTTCTGTAGTCAATGCCTGCTTACTATGCTACAATAATTGGCAACCAATTTATTCAGTGTTACTCTAACTTAGTTACATCATAAGCATTATATGATCATAAAGAGGAAGATTTTCAAATGCACTGACTTTCAATGGTAGATTGGCACCTAGTTAGCCTTTGTGCCTTTCAAAATATCACAGACACTTTACAATAAGGCACAGATAACAGGTGCTGTGGAAATACAGTGTGTTGTGACCACCAATAGATTGCCTGAGCCCAGGAATCTGATCTTTTCCAGTTCTCTTCAATATAAACCTGAGCCACTGTCCACTGATGTCAGTGCTAAAGCACCTGACTTAACCAGGCTTTGGATAAGGCATTCAGTACCTAATGATTTGGCTACTATAATCTGCTATACTTTAGTATTTGCAAAATGCTTCTAGATAGGCCAGTCTCATGAGAAAGAATGAATTGGGGGAAGAAATAATTATGCATTGGTAGCATTAACAGAGGGAAAAAACAGTTGAATGATTTAATTAGACATGGCAGGTTCACTGAAAAATTAACAGGACGTGTCACTTGTGGGAAAGAGGAAGACAGACTTTTACCTGGTCAAGATTGTTGTAGAAATCTATGTTTGCTGCACACAGGTATCTCCCGAGCAGTGTGGCATGGGTAGTAAAGATTGTGGCAACAGGAAGTTTCCTAAATCGAGTGAGGATTATACCAACCCCTGCTTGCCATTCATGAAAGTGAGCAATTATGTTAGGCTTGTCATCAATTTGACTGGAGATCTGAAAACAATTAAAAAGAATATGTAAAGACATAACATCCTGATTATCAATCAATCCCAGAAGTTCCCCCACAGATGCCTGCTTTCTACTGTATGTAAGGAGACGGCAGCCTTCTAACTGACCCCAGCCCTGCTTTTAGTCTGCTTGAGTGACAATACAAGTGGGGCTGGCTACCTGTGTAGAGAAGAGCAGGCTGGACTGGATCCCCATTTGTCTGCAACCCCCACATGCTGGGGAGCTCTGAGAAGCATAATCATCTACTCTTTCTATTTTGCTGGTAAGACTAATTTGTTTAAGATAACCAGGCATGGCTCTGCATTTTGAGGCAAGGTAGAGGCTACCAAGTTGAAGAATTACTAAAGGCTAAAGGCAAGGATAGTTTGAGTGTGATCACCTCTTTTCTTTGTGATCACCTGGCTGTGCACAAGAAAAGATTGAGAACTTGCACCTGCAAGAGGTTCCAGTAAGAACTCAGAGAACTGAGAAAAAACAGAGGGTGAAAATGACCTCAAAGGAACAGTACATTTTGCAAGTAGCTTTACATGGAAACAATGTGTTTGATGTTACTGATGGAGCAAATTAGGAGACAGCAACAGCTGCAATTTGGATCCAGTTCAGGAATAAACTCTCTTCTGGTTGCTGGAGAGAGCTTACAAATCAGGGGGTTTAGCTCACTACACGATATGGGTTAGAAGTGACTTTCCAAAAATTGGCTCAAATCTGTAACAGTTCCACAGCTTTAGTTTGAAGTTATTGTTATTCCAAACCTTAAACAGTACCTCTTTTAAGAACCAGGCTGTTAATGATCCAAAGATCACAGCATCATTGGCCTCTCTGTCCTGGAAAGGGATTCCTATGTTGCTTGCATCCCAGAATTCTCCTTTCCATCTGTCCAGATTCCAAGCTGCGGATGCTATATCAAACAGTACAACATATGGGCTGCCTTCTATCAGCCATCTTCCAAAAAAGACCTATTCAGGGGAGGCAGTATTATCAGACAAAGTTATAAGATGAACATGAGAGCCAACTTCCAATTAGTTTACAGCCAGAAAAATTTGCACGTGACCAAATTTCATGAGCAAAGCACAAGTATTAGGGCAAGATGTGTGTAGAACCTATGGTTAGAAATAGACGTTGCTGAATGAAGTGGATCAGCTGTGCCATGATGTGTTGCAGCACAGCTGATCCACTTCATTGGACAAAATACACCTTGACCCTTGTTCTCTCCTTGATGGTGTTGGGTAATGGGCAATGTGACCTCCCTGCTTTCTCCATTCAGTCAGACCTGCTCCTGAGACTGCTGGGGTACAAGTCTGGCTCAGTGAATAAAAGGAGGAATTTTCTCTGGTTGGCCAAACTCACTCCTGCAGTCACAGAAATGGGACTGGCTGAGAGGGGAGCACCAGGTGTGAAAAACACCAGGAGTTAGAGCATGGCCCCTAAATGTCTGTAGGCAATTAGAGTCCCCCAGCATCCCAGGATACTTTGCACCTCCCCCACAAACCCTGACTCATAGGATGGGCAGGCTAGCCTTGGCCTAAGCCATCTGCTCCAGCCAAGCAGGGAGGTGTGTTCTAATACCCACAGCTTCTGGCCCAAGCCACTGCAGGCATATGGCTACATTTCTGGAATCAAAAGTGGATGTCTGTTCACTTGCTTATCAATTCAATCTATGCAGCCTAGATTAACCTGCAAAGGTTGAATTGATTCAGCCTTGGGCTTTTTGACTGTCTGTCATTGTCAGGCATCAGTCTAGAAGACCATGGGGACTGCACCTTTCGTGGGTTACAGGGTATCACACCTTCTTGACTGGCTGAAGAGTCCAATGCACAGCAGCTGGACCCTCCAGCAACTTGCACATACAAACTCAGTTGAGCTTGCACTGGCATGCCAAATACTATTTTGTCTTGCTTGCCTATGATGCCTCTTCTCTAGCTCATCACTGACCCTCTTCATCTTGAAGTGATGTAGGCCTTGCTTCATGGCAGCTTTCCACATATAGTGGTCCAAAGTGATTGATTCCTGGTGTTGGCCATCAATACAGCTCACAAAAGGTTTTTTTTGCAGATAATCAACCAAACAGAGTCTGGGCCATCCAAAGTGACATCTGCCAGTGACCAGCTCACCATAGAGTATCTCCTTGTGAATTGTATAAGCAATGGTCAAATCTCCATGTCCTAACCAACAGAGGTGTGTCTGTCTTAGAAGCATAAACATACTGGGTATCTTGGCCTATTCCAGAGTAGTGAAGTTACAGATTGTCATGCCATGTTATGCCCAAGATACTGTAAAGACATCCAAAAATGGAAATGGTTCAATTTTCTTTCTTCCTTAGCATAAGGAGTCCATGTTTCACTGCCATACAATAGAGAGCTAAATACACAACTGCTATAGCTGGACATCATTGTTGACATAGTGAGCGCTGTTTTTCCAAACTCTCTTTTGAAGCTTAGCCATCGCTTGCCTTTCTTATATGAGTGTTAATTTCAGCTCCCAAGACAAAATTTTGCGAGATGATGGAGCCCAAGTAAGTGAATTTTTCAACCATTTCCAGGCTTTTATCATCACTTATTTTAACTTCAGGAGGGTGGTCAACTTGTTGACCCATGACTACTGTCTTCTTTAGGCTAATGGTCAGACTGAAAATCACCACAAGCACAAGAAAAGGTGATCCATGAGACTTTACAGTCCTGCTTCTGAATGACTAACAATTGCAGCTTCATCAACAAAGAACATTTCATGGACAAGAAATTCTCAGGTTTTCATTTTCACTTTGAGACAAGCAAAGTTTCATAGACATTAGGGCTGGAAGGGACCTCGGAAGATCATCGAGTCCAGCCCCCTGCCCAAAGGGCAGGAAGTCAGCTGGGGTCATAGGATCCCAGCAAGATAAGCATCCAGTTTGCTCTTGAAGGTGTTCAATGTAGGCGCTTGAACCACCTCCGGTGGCAGGCTGTTCCAGACCTTGGGGGCTTGGACAGTAAAGAAATTCTTCCTTATGTCCAGCCTGAAACGGTCTTGTAGTAGTTTATGACCGTTCGACCTAGTCGTCATCCCTTGGGGCGCTCTGGTGAAGAAACATTCCCCCAGATACTGGTGGTCACCCCTGATAAACTTATAGGTGGCCATCAGATCACCCCTGAGCCTGCACTTTTCCAGGCTAAAAAGCCCCATGGCTCTCAGCCTGTTATCGTAGGGTCTGCTTCCCTGACCTCTGATCATGTGCGTGGCTCTTCTCTGGGCTCTCTCAAGCTTCTCCACATCCTTTTTGAAT
>NW_005842236.1:366006-397678 GCF_000455745.1 Alligator sinensis
TCCCTTAGGGCCTCACTGACAAGCCTCCTGAGCTTGTCAAAGTCGGCTTTCCTGAAGTCAAGGACTTCCGTATTGCTGACTGACTTGCCAGCTTTTCGGTGGATAGTGAAGGTGATCAGCTCATGGTCGCTGTCACCCAGCTTCCCATCAATCACTAGGTCGCCGACTAGGTCATCCCCAGTAGCCAGTACCAGGTCGAGCAGCGCTTTACCTCTCGTTCGCCCACAGACTTCTTGAGTCAGGTAGAGGTCATCCACGCATGAGAGGAAGCTTTGCGACCACTTGGATTTTGCTGAGTGATCCTCCCACGAGATGTCCGGGTAATAGACATTAGGGCTGGAAGGGACCTCAAAAAAATCATCAAGTCCAGCCCCCTACCCCAGAGGCAGGAAGTCTGCTAGGGTCAAAGGCTCCCAACAAGATAAGTATCCAAACATTTATTAAAAGAGTCCAGAGTAGATGCCTGTGCCACCTCTACAGGGAGTCTATTCCAGGCCATGGGGGCTTGGACAGTAAAGAGGTTTTTCCTTACGTCCAGCCTAAAATGATCTTGGAGGAGTTTGTGACTGTTGGTCCTTGTCATCCCTTTGGGCGCTCTGGTGAACAGACATTCCCCCAGATCTTGATGCATGCCCCTTATGTACTTATAGGTTACTGCCAGGTCACCCCCGAGCCTGCACTTTTCCAGGCTGCAGAGTCCCATGGCTCTCAGCCTTTCTTCATAAGGCCTATTCTTTTGCCATGTTGAGGAGAGCAACATGCAAGTTGCTGTCCTCTGGACTCTCTCAAGATTCTCCACATCCTTCTTAAATTGTGGAGCCCAAAATTGGATGCAGTACTCCAGCTGCAGCCTCACCAAGGTGGAGTACAGTGGGAGAATGACATCCTGAGATTTACTTGAAAAGCATCTATGGAAGCAAGCCAGAGTTTTGTTTCGCTTTACCAGCTGCAACATTGCATGGGTGACTCGCATTCATCTTGTGGTCAGTCATGACTCCCAAATCTCTTTCAGCCGTGGTGCTAGCAAACGTAGCACTGCTGAGCCTATAAGTGTGATGCAGGGGTTTTTTTCCCCCTCCCAAGGTGAAGTACCCTGTATTTTTCAGTATTGAACATCATCAGGTTTATATCTGCCCACTTTCCAAGCCTATCCAAGTCAGTCTGGATCACCAGCCTATCCTCAGGTCTGGAAACTCTACCCCAAAGTTTAGTGTCATTGGCAAACTTGGCCAGTCCACTTCCGACACCAGTGCCCACATCATTGATAAAGACGTTAAAGAGAACTAGTCAAGGACAGAGCCTTGGGAGACACCACTTGTCACAGAGCACCATAATGATTCACTTCCATTGACTACTACTCTCTAGGTCTGACCTCGGAGCCAATTCCCCAGCCATTGGATTGTGATGTAGCCTAGGCCACAGTTGGCCAATTTTTTTCCATGCAGAGATCATGGGACACCAGATCAAAGGCTTTTTTAAAGTCCAGATATATGATGACAATCACTTCTCCCTTGTCTAGATGATGTGTCACCTGTTCATAGAAGGAGGTGAGATTGGTCAGGCAAGACCTACCCACAACAAACCTGTGCTGGCTGTCGCTCAGGATGTTTGCCATCAGCCAGCTTGTCAAGAATGGTCTCTTCAATAATTTTTTCCAGACTCTTACTGGGGATTGAGGTCAAGCTGATTGGCCTGTAGTTCCCTGGATCTACTTGCCTCCCTTTCTTAAAGATGGACACCACATTGGCTTTTTTCCCAATCTTCAGGTACATCACCTGAGTTTTCAAATATTTTTGCCAATGGTGGGGCTATGACACCTGCCAGCTCCTTAAAAAGTTTCCCCATCAGATCTGGTCCACAGGTATACTCTTTCTGAACAGTCACTGAATGCATATTTGAGTAGGACTCATTTAAGCTGGACCCATTTCTCCTCAGCAGTATTATTATACAGCTTAAGATACGATGGAGCCCCAGAGAGAGTTTTAATTCATCGAGATGATGTGTCTTCAGCTTTCCGCTGCATGGCATTTATTCATTGTAAGGATTTTCTTGCTCTTGTATACTATCTTGGGATGCAATTTGACTTTAGTGCATACCAATGAATGATTAATAATCACAGTGAGCACTAATAGGATCACATAATGATTACATCACAGAAGTCTTGAGAGTGGGTGATAACCAGGTCGAGTTGATGCCAGTATCTAGATTGTCGGTGGCACCAAGATAGTTTGTGCTGAGGTTTCACATTGAAATATGAATTTGTTATACATAGCTCATTGCATGAACATAGCGTGAGCAAATGTTGTCCATTTTCATTCAGTTTTCTGACATCTTTGGTGCCTAAACAGCGAGGCCAGACAGCATGCTTAGCACCAACCCTCGTTGAATCTCTGAGCAGAAGGATTTTTTCACTGGGTGAAATATTATTAAAACACTAAAAACCATAGAAGTGGTTCTTTGATTCAGATGAAATGGTGAGAGTTGGAGCATATGCACATTAAGACATTGACAAGACCAGAGCCAGTAGCAAGTCAAAGCACCATTAATCGTTTAGAGCCTTTGTTTGGGGTTTCTATTGCAGACCACAGCTTATTTTTTACTGAAAATCCAATACCATGCTCTCTGATTTCTTTGAGCTGGTTTCCCACACCAGAAAAAGGTGTAGTTCTCTTTCAAGCAGCCAGTACCTGAGAATCTGGTTTCCTGTAGAGCGACAATATCAATATTCAGTTCCAGCAGTTCTACATCAATGACTGCAGTTTTGCGTGCATTATCAATAGTTTGGAGGTCATCAGATATACCTGGGGTCACTGTACATACATTCTAACTTCCAATCTTTATAATTGAAAGTTTTTTTCCTTGTATTTGTTGTAGTAGCTGATAGTGCATGATAGCAGTCTGCTTTCAATCTGAATCTCTAAACTCCAAGCACCCACTGAAGCAGCAGACTGTAGCAGGAAGACACCTTAGTGGCTGCAGAGTGCCCAGCTTGGGGTGGGTGGTAGTTTTCCAATGAGGTGCAGTGATCTCTCCCACCATCAGAGATAACCACTGGTGCTTGGATCTACACCAGTCAGTCCATGACTTACAACTGGTAACTGTTGACGTCTGTTTGTTTCTACACATTGGCAAAGCTTGAGTAACCTCTCCAGGGAGAGAAAGCCTGGGCATTTGCTAGGCGATCAAGAGTTACCCAAGCAGCAGAATCACCCTTTCAACTTTGTATTGGTTCTACCTTTCCTGTGTATAAGTTGGCAATGTGAGGCTGGGAAAGTTGTAGGAACTGCTGGAAAGAAGACTGAATAAATTGTCTAACCACCTTACTGGCTCCACTCCATATTTTCTGTCAGGGTTTACTCCTTTAACTTTTACCTCTCCCAAGGCAATCCATAAGGTAGTGGCTGTAGTTACTGTCATCTTCGTCTGCCAGCTTTGCCATTGGAAATATTCTCTTCTGCCACAGCTGCCATTGTGATGATTAGAGGGCAGCTCTTAATGATGAAAACTATCCCCCCTCACTAAGTCCAGACCACTGGTGGAAGCTGTTGCCCAAGGTATGGTATGTGTAGCCATTAGTAAGAGCTGGATATGAATCCTAAGCCACCTTAAAAAGGTGTCATTGTTTGAGAAACAAAGGTTCTACCCCTCCTCAAATGCCCCATACACTCCTCGATTGTCTGTACTTGGCCTTCAACTTCCCACAAAACAAAATAAACAAAAAAACCTCATACTCTTACAGAACTTCTTCATACTGAGCCCCATGAAAAACTATTACCTCAGTAACCACCTGAAAACTCTCTACCCTTCCCTGTTGGTTCAGTGAAACAGGTGTGTCCAGTTCTTTTTCCTCCAGTTCTTCTCCAATCTCTTCCTTGTCCTGATCCATGTTGCATTTCAGTTCATGCAGTCCCAGCTTCAGGCACTCTTTCAGTGAAAATCAACCCCTTAAAAACCCAGAGGCTTCTTACTTTCTATAAACTCATTTTAACACATGCTAATAAAGTCCTTAATAATGTTTCCTCAGGTCGCTTTGGTATGAATCCATGTAGGTTAATGCAGCCCATCTGAATAAGATATATGGTAGTTCCTATTGAGTCCAGACACCCTCAGTGCTGACTCGCCCCCCCCCCCCCCCCCCCCCGCGCGGCCCTATTTCCAAGTCCTGGTGAGCCATTATATTGCATACCTTTTGATTTCCTCTTCATTCGTATAGCTGAACTGCGCCTTTCTTTCCCATTTCCAAAGAATCCAGTTTCTTCACCAGCATTAAATGTCTGGCCAAAACCCCGCTCCCAACAAACTAGGCCCCAAACAGTTTACCCAGAATCCCTCCATCTGCCCTGGTCTCAACCCATCACATACGACTAGCGTGTCCCTGCCCTCCTCGAGGTGAAGCCAGACCAGGTTGCCCTATGCCTCACCTGCATATAAATCTTTGTAGGATCCCAGGACTCATGACAAGAACATCCAGTTCCATTCATGAGTTGGGGGCTAATTAGCACATGGTTCTGTTGACCAGTTCATCTCCTGCTTCAGGAACACCCTGCGGAAGACCAGGAATCTACTCATGTACAGATATACGAGCCTCCCAGTCAAGGAGGAAGTCAGAATGAGAGTGAAAGAGCTGGAGGTGTGCTACAGGAAAACAAAGGAAGATGACAGAACAGGGATAATGATGGTGTAACTGCAGAAGTGTTTTGGACTGTCAAGTGAATCATGTCAATCGCAAGATAGGTCCATAGAAGTGTGCGCGCGCGTGTCTACCTCGGTCTTAAAAACCTCTGAAGATGGAGATTCTGAAGCCCCGAGTAACCTGTTCCAGTGCTTTATTACCCTTGTCATGAGAATTTTTCCTAATATCTAACCTTAAGTTGAAGTAAGGCAAGTTTAGACCATTGCTCCTTGTTTTGTCATCTGCCACCACTGAGAACAGTCTAGCTCCATCCTCTTTGGAACCACCATCAGGTAGCTGAAGGCTGCTATTAAATCCTCTTGCAGTCTTCTTCTCCTGACTAAATAAGCCCAGTTCCCTCAGCCTCCCCTCATAATTCATATGCCTCAGCTTGTAGAAACCCTTCTTGTTATCCTTAACATCCCTTGCTAGCTGCAACTCCAATTCTGCATTTGCCTTGCCGATTTCATCCCTGCATGCCCAAGCAATACTCTTATACTCCTCCATAGTTGTTTGTGCAAGTTTCCACTTCTTATAAAGTTCCTTTTTGTGTTTTAGCTTATGAAGAGTTCCCTGCTAAGCCAAGCTGGTTTTGTCCCATACTTGCTAATCTTCCTGCACATCTAGATGGTTTGTTCCTGTGCCTTCAGTAAGGTTTGTTTAAGAGTACAGCCAGCTCTCCTGGACTCCTCTCCCCAGGGGATCCTGCCTACGAGTTTCCTGAGTGAATCAAAGTCTGCTTTTCTGAAGTCTAGGATCAATGCTCTCCTGCTTTCTTTCCTTCCTTTCCTCAGGATCCTGAACTGAATCATCTTGTGGTCACTGCTGCCCAAGTTGCCATCTACTACTACAATCCCCATCAATTCTTCCCTGTTTGTGAGCAGCAGGTAAAGAAGATCATGGTCCCTAGTTGGCCTCTGCAGCACTTGCACCAGGAAGTTGTCCCCAGCACTCTCCAGAAACTTCCTGGATTGCCTGTGCACTGCTGTATTGTTCTCCCAGCAGTTGTCAGGGTGACTGAAGCCCCCCAAGAAAACCAGGCCTGTGATTGAGAAACTTCTACTGGCTGTTTGAATAAAGCCTCATCCATCACATCCTCCTAGTCTGATGGTCTATAAGAGAACATCACCCTTGTTGCTCTCCCCTCTGACCCCACTCCAGAGATGGACATTTGCCTGACAAAGCAGGTGGTGAAGGGGTTGTCAACATGCAACCTTTTTTCACCTTACTGTGGTTCAGCTCTGGCTTTCAAAGCCAACATAGCTCTAAAGAAGCAAAATATCAGTATGGTGAAGTGCTTCCCCCCTCGGAATTTATTCAGCAGTTTCAGAAGACCAAATGCAGTATAAGAGAATTACATAACAGTTCGGTCAACTTAAGGTCACATCTTTTCTATTGAATCGCACCAATCTAGGGACCAGAGAAGTAAATCATTAATCCAATTGCATGCAAAAGACTCTTTAAACCTCTAATTGGATAAACTGTTTCTTTTTCAAAAATAACCTTCAATGAACTGACCTTGCTACTCTAATGCCGAGTCTAAGCTTTTCTAGTTATGACACTGACCACAATTGCTATATCAAATGAAATGGCAAGTACATAAGCCAAAATGGTAATCTCTTTCAAATCAGATTAGTTGCCACAGGAAGTGACATTAGACCTTATTTACCTGACACCCTTGGCCTTTCATTGTTTCCACTGCCTTTTTAATAGCCGGGTTGAGAGGCTCACATACTTCTACTTGAGTCTTCACATTATGTTCAAAATAGGGACCCATCAGAAAGTAGTTTTCACCCCATTCATCTGCTGTAATTCTGGCTTTGGTCTGGATCACAGTATAGATGCCACCAACTGCAAAAGAAAATCATAAGGAATATCAGAGATAAATGGGCACAAAATGCAAAGTGCTGATGCAGGTTCAAAAATACTTGGTGCATCTCTACCCAGTCCATCTCTAGGTTATTTACTTTTCATGTTTCATTTTTGGCTGAAACCCTGTCCCTATTCAAGTAAATTGGAGTCTGGCCACTCCCCTTTTAAATACAGATGTGAAATTCTGCCTGCAGTGTATGTTGCTACCCAGACTATCTTCAGTAAACACACTACAATTTGCCATTAACATGGTAATGGCCTTATCATCTTATTCTGCAATAAAAACAAAGCATTTGAAGTTCTATAATATAAGCAAGCACAATTATTATTGTTGGAAGTAGACCATAGTGCAAGAACAAAGAATAAAATAACCTCTGCTCCTTATTTATACATCTGTTTCAATTGCTTTATTTTACCCTAAGCTGCACACAGAGCTGGAGCTGCAGAAATAAAACTGTAAGAAGTACCAATTCCGATTCAACATGTATTTAAAAGACTCCCCAAGCGACCAGGGAGTCAGCAAACAGGGGCAGCAAGCAGTTTGCTGGGAACAAGAGGAGGAAGGGGAAGAGAAGCCAGGCACCACATCCTGCCCAGGGAAGGTAAATGATCCAGAGCTCCCTGTGCCTTTGACTTGAGCGTTTGTGTGGTGGGCTGTGTGCTCTGAAAAACTGGAACTGTTGCTAGCCGAGCGATTGCTGCCTGTGCCTAACAGGAGTCCTAACGTCAGGGTGGAGCCAATCTAGGCCTAGCAGGATATAAAAGGAGACTCCCCAAGTGACCAGGGAGCCAGCAAACAGGGGCAGCTGGTAAGGCAAGCAGTATTCCTGCAGTTCTCATGTCAGTTTGCTGCTCCCCCTCTTTGAGGGGAGGGCCTTTCCCCTGCCTACTCACACCAAGCTGAAAAAGGAACCATTTGGGGACAAGGAACAGTAAACAGGCCTGCTTTCAGAGGAGTTTGCTAGGGAAGGTGTGCTTGGAAAAAGAGCAGCAAGAGAGAAGAGGTCAATTAAGAGACCCAGGGAAATGACTGGAGGATGTTGCAGTGCCAGAGCCACTGTCACTGTCTCTGCTTGCACCTGTGAGGTTTCTGTCCAAGCAGGACCGCTCACCATCAAGGTATCCACCCAAGTCCAGGTTTGTCACTGGGGGACCAAAGATTGCAGGTTCCTTCCAGTGACAACCAGGTTTGGGGAGTGCCTGCAGCATGAGTGATCCCTCCTGGCGGTGTCTATCAGTGAACAGGCAAAATTGCTACAGAAGGAGGTGATGAGGCTCCTCCACCATGGGGAGTTCATCGATTCAATGCTGGAGGAGAACTCAGGGACTATGGAGGAAGAATTGGTAGAGGTAACACTAGAGAAGGGAGAGGACATGGGCTCCCAGGAAGGTGGAAGCTTGTGACCTCTGGCGGCAAGCAGAAATCTTCATCTCCATCTGCAGCACTTAATCCGGAGAATAGATATGGAGTCCTGGCAACAGAGAGGGAGGAGCATGTTCTGTTGGTGGAGGAGGACAGGCCAGACCTCCCTAAGGGGGAAGGATCAAGACTACCACTACCAAGAAGAAGCAACAGGTGGTGGTGGTTGGAGACTCCCTTCTATAGGGGACAGAGGGATCCATCTGGTGACTTAACCTGTTGCCTGGGCTGCTGTCCCCGAGCCCAAAACCAAGATGTCATGGAGGGACTACCAAGACTTATCCGGCTCTCTGACTACTACCCCATGCTGTTCATTCATGTGGGCACTAATGATACTGCCTGTGGCAAAGTGGACTTCTCTCAGGCCAGCCATTGCCAGCCTCCCACCTACCTCCGGGCACGCTGACTGCTTGTCTCACCTGCCATAACTTGCTGGAAAATTAATAAGCTGCTAAATAATGCAGGAGGCTGCCCATTTTTTTGCCCTGATGCCAGGGGCGCTATCTGCAGCTTTGCTTCCCCCTACACCGCAGCCCAAACCTTGCAGATGGCATCCAGATGTAACAAGCACACCAGCCCCACACTAGGCTCCAGAATCCTCCTCATAGGACCCTCCTTTGATACCCCCTGCTCTGGTGGCCTACACCGCCTTCATCCAGGCTGCCAAGCTCCTTGTAGCTGGCTCCCCTCTAGGGCCAAAGGTCCTGAGTAGGGACCATGCCCAACACAGGCCCTGGCCTCACCTCAAAGGCCAGGCGGGGTCCCAGGCCCATGATTATGGGTGCCCCTTGCAGTGGGCACCTGGCCCATTTGACCTTCTTGGTCCTGGCCCCAGCATGGCCCAGTTGAGGAGGCACTTTACCTCCGGCCTCACTAGCCCCACACTCTCTCCCTTCCTGGATGTGGGGAGCTGGGGTACCTCACACCATGGCTGGTGCCCCAGGGTCTCACAGGGGACTCTCACTCCCCCCCTGGGGCAGCAGGTCGTGGTGCTACTACAGATGTTACGTTTGACCCACACTCTGCCTCCCAGCAGTGGAGGACTTAATGGGGTCAGGACTCGCCTTTCTCACTCTGGGGCTGAGCCCTGTTCACTCAGCCCCTGACCCAAATCTTGGCCTCAGGCATCTAGAGACTTACCTGGGCCTACTCCCCTTGCTTGGGGCTCCACATCACCCCCCTCACTTGGGGCTCCACATCTCTGCCCCTTACTTGGGGCTAGCACACCACCCTTCACCTGGGGCTACAGATCTCAGTCCCCTTCACTGGAGCTAATTTCCACCCCCTCACTTGGGGCCACAGGGGTTTGCTCCCCAGTGGGCTCAGGTGGCCGAAGCTGTGCCTGGCCCCACTGGTGCTCCAGGGTCTCACAGGGTACTCTCACTCCCCCACTGGAGCAACAGATCACAATGCTGCCCTGTCTGATCTTTACACACCGCCCCCTCTACACAGGGCTCTGCAACCCTGCCACCTCTATGCAGGGCTCCCAGATCTCCACCCCTTACTTGGGACTCCAGATCACCCCCTTCACTGGGGCCATGGGAGGCAAGGTTTGCTCCCTGGTGGGCTCAGGTGGCCATAGCCATGCCTGGCCCCAGCTTTCCATCTCAGGGTCCCGCACCCTGCAAGGCTCAGGCAGCCTCAGCCATACCTGACCCCCAACTCTCCGCCTCGGGATCTCAAACCCCTGCAGGGATAAGGTGGCCTCAGCCATACCTCGCCCAACCTTCCCTCTCAGGGTCTCAAACCCCCGCAGGGCTCAGGCGGCCTCAGCTGTACCTGGCCCCAACTCTCCCTTCTTGGGGCTTGCACCCCTGCAACTACCTCCAATGGAACGCAAACCCACCCGAAGGTGAGAGCTAGGGTTAAGGTGCCCCTACCCACCTTTCACCAGGGTGGTAACTGGCCTGGCATTTCCTGGGGGCTCCCGCACCACTGAGAGCCCCACCAGGCCACCCACTCCTTGCCAGGTACACTTTTAGGTCATGCCGAGGACCAGGAGCCTCCTGACCATCCCCTACAGTTCTTCCCTTACCTCCAGATGATACTAGTAGCCCTGCAGCCAGGCAATGTTCTTGTCTAGCCTCCAGCAGCAAAGCTGCCCCGTTTATATGGGCAGCTCTAGGTTCAAAATGGCTGCCCTCATCAGGCACCTGTTGGCTGCTAGCTTCAGGCCCTTAAAGTGGCAGGCACCTACAGTGCCCTGCCCCACTGCCAAGGAGGACCCTGAGCAGATCAAAAGTGACTACAGGACTCTGGGTGCAAAGGTGAAGGGGATGGGGGCTCAGGTGGTATTCTCTTTGATACTTTCAGTCAGGTGAAAGGGAGCTGGTGCATCTTGTAGATCAATGTCTGGCTGTGCAGGTGGTGTCACTAGCAGTGCTTTGTCTTCTTTGATCATGAAAAGATGTTCCAAGAATGAGGATTGCCAGGAAAAGACAGACTCAACCTGACAAAAAGATGGAAGAGCATCTTCACAGACAGGCTCACGAATCTAGTGAGGAGGGCTTTAAACTATGTTCATCAGGGGATGGACAGCAAAGCCCTGAGGTAAGTGGGGAAGTGGGTAACCTAGAGGAAGAACAAGCAGGAGGGGGCAACAGGGGAGGTGTTCTTATACTTCCTGAGAAATCAGGGCAATCGACTAGTTACCTTAGGTGCCTGTACATGAATGCGTAGGGCCTAGGAAACAAGCAGGAAGAATTAGAAGCCCTTGCACAGTCCAGAACTATGACGTGATTGGAATAACAGAGACTTGGTGGGATAGCTCACATGACTGGACCGCTGTCATGGATGGGTATAAAGTGTTCAAGAAGCACAGGCAAGGGAGAAGAGGAGGATTTGCACTATATGTGAAAGAGCCATATGATTGTTCAGAACTCCACTATGAAACTGGAGACAGGCCTATTGAAAGTCTCTGAGAGGAGAAAGCAACAAGGGTGATATCATGGTGGGGGTCTGCTATAGACCACCAGATCAGGAGGGAGAGGTAGAAGAGGCTTTCTTCAAACAGCTAGTGGAAGTTTCCCAATCACAGGCCCTAGTTCTCATGCGGGACTTCAATCACCCTGACATCTGCTGGGAGCACAATACAGCAGTGCACAGGCAATCCAGGAAGTTTTTGGAGAATGCTGGGGACAACTTCCTGGTGCAAGTGCTGGAGAGGCCAACTAGGGGCCAAGCTCTTCTAGACTTGCTGCTCAGAAACAGGGAAGAATTGGTGGGGAATGTACTAGTGCATGACAATTTGGGCAGCAGCAGCCATGAGATGATTGAGTTCAGGATCCTGAGGAAAGGAAGGATGGGGAGCAGCAGAGTAAGGACCTTGGACTTCAGAAAAGCAGAACAAGTTACCCAAAGAGGTCATTAACTCTCCATTCTTGGAAGTTTTTGACACCCAGCTAGACAAAGCCTTGGTTGGGATGATCTAGTTGGGCATGGTCCTGCTTTGAGCAGGGGGCTGGACTAGATGTGACTTCCCTTCCAACCCTAATTTTCTGTGATTCTATGTCATTAAGACCAGAAAACCTAAACAACAACCTGAAATCAACTGTCTCTATCATGACTGCTTCAACTAGGAAAAGGATGTGCAACACAGACTGTATTCCTCAGTCAGCAAGCTGAGAGAAAGTATCTGAATATCTTGTCTGTCCACAACAGTTGTTACATGTTAACTAACTAGCTAAAGTAATACCCTAGTGTAGATGCAGTCATACCAATCTAAATATGCCTAACCTAACAATAGCTTACTTCTGTATGGAAAGGCAAACAAGCTATAGTAGGACAGGGCACCTTTACTGTGGTATGCTAGAGATTTGACTAGTATAGCTATTTCCATCTTTTTTTAAATTACACCTCTAACCAAAATGCTTACAGTTATATAAAAACCATGTGTAGACTAGGCCTGAGGGCTAAGCCTGCTTTCATAGTCCCACTAGACTCTTTTGACTCCAACTGTATCCAGCAACCTCATTAAATAATGTTTGTTTTTATCACACCTGAGACCTATCTCTTCTCTATTACAAAGGGACCACCTCTCGTAACAGCAATATACTTGGGAGGCACTGTATGTTTTTGGGAAGCTTTTCACAAGTAGTGAGGCATCTAAGCTGCCGTTTCTATCTTCAAAAATTTCCCTTAAACTCTGAATGACAGGAAGCATCCAATGCACAATGGAGAAGCAATGCAGTACATACAGGTGGTGGACTGCACAACCCACTACATAATTGTAGTAATCCTGACAACAATGTAATAGATATAGTTATCCTCATTACCAGGCCACGGGATGCCATTCCCATGATAAGACTGGCTTTGACCCTGTTGGCTTGTAAAAGATTGAAGGAGTTTGGGAGACCCCACTGCTTTAGGATGAATAAAAAGAGTTCAAAGTGCACGCCACTTTGTGTGTTACACTAAATCATTTCAGTCTATCTGACAACAAGGCAAACAAAATGACAATGCATTGTTTCACTGCTTCCATTCCAAGAAAAGTGAAAATCCTTCTTTAAAAAAATGAAAGGTTAGATTTTGGAGGATTAAATAAAACCTGTAGAAAGAATTTTCCACAAAATCTGTAGTTTGTCTGGTTTCAAACATTTCAATTGTCCCCTGCATTGCCATGGGTATACAGCTAATTAACTACAGATGTCTCTGATTATGCATATATAAATTGGACAAGAGAAGTAGATTTGTGCACCTGCACAGAAGTAGATGTTGTCGGATATGCCTTAAAGACAGCAGGGAAAATCTGACCAGTGACTGGAGTCATATATTGCACTTGGAAACTCTATCCACAGAAAGCAAATTTCTGGGCCAACCAAGATACAAGAATCCAATCTTTGTACAATGAAACAAAATTTGAAGTTAAATTTTCAATTCCCCCAAACTTCAGTGGTGTTCAGATCTTAGGACTTGATTTGGCTCATTAAAGAGATGGAAGATTTGTGGCAAATATTGGATGTAGCTCTGGTTTGGGCTTCTGATTCCCACCAAAGCCAAGGAATATTCAGAAGCAGATCTGAACTTTGTGTGTTGGGGTCACATGTAGTGTAAGAGACCCGATACTTTAGCCTTAAATTTACTATCTCTATTGATAGCATGATGAATAATAAACAAGTCCATATTTACTAGGCCTGTGCGAAGAGGCTAGTATTTGCTTCGGATTTGGATTTGGCCGATTCGGGGGACAGTGATTCAATTCAGTGATTCAAATCACTGTCCCAAATCAATTTGGCTGAATCTGCTGCCGAACCAGACAAATCTCCAAATTGCACAGGCCCCATCCCCTGCCCACTCCCAGCCCTAGCAATGGCTGCCCTGCCCGTCTCCAGCTCCCAGCACTTTGAAACAAAAAGCCCCCACTCACCAACTGCTGCAGGTGTGGGGGGGGGAATCCCCGCTGCCCCCCACTGCTGCATGCTGCATGGGGGGCTCTGTCATGAGCCCCCCTCCCCCAAAGGCTGCCCTGCCCGCCCCAGCTCCCGGCCCTTTAAAAAAAAAAAAACCTCAAACTCACCAGTTTCTGCCAGGTGGGGGTGAGATCCCTGCTGCCCCCACACTGCCCCACACCATGTGGGGGGTTCTGCATGAGCCCCCAGAAGCCCTGAGGCTGCTGCAGGAGCCGGTGAGTTCAGGGGTTGTTTTTTTCCTTAAAGGACTGGAGCTGGGGCAGGCAGGGCAACCTTGAGGGGGTTGGGAGAGTGGGGAGGAGGTTGGAGGTTTTGTGACAGAGCCCCCCACACAATATGGGGCAATGGGGGGCAGTGGGGATCACCCCCCCCGCCAGGCAGCAGCCGGCGAGTGGGGGCTTTTTTTCAAAGCACTGGGAGCTGGGGCTGAGCAGGGCAGCCATGAGGGGGGCTGGGGGAGCAGGCAGGGGTCAGGGAGGCTGGGGGAGTAGGCAGGGAATGGGGCCTGGTGGGGGTCCTCCCATGGTCCCCTGTCCCCTCCTCCAGCCTCCCCTCCTCTGCCCTCTACTTACCAGTCCGGGTCTAGCTCCCTGCTGCAGCGAGCAGGGACAGCCTGAATCACCAAAGCTCTGTGAATCTTTTCCAATTCGATTTGGAGATATTTGAATCAGTTTGGACCTTTTAATTGGTCCCCTGATTCGATTCAGATTTGAACATTCGGCCACTGAATCGGGCCGAATCTCCTCTGAATCAAATCAGCAGGTGAAGCTTCACACAGCCCTAATATTTACTCCTAATAGTCACTAAAATTCCCACAATTCTATTCAAAGAATTTTGTAATAAAGTAAAACTGTAGCCTAACAATTTCTCCCATAGACACTGCCAGCTCAGGAACAAATGTACCAGTATAGTGGTGTGATGTGCATCTGTGTATATTTTGATACTACCCTTCATAAACACGAAAGCCCTTTACTTTCTCCCTGGCTTTTGCTCTCTCTTTTCTCCATTTTTCTGTTCCTCCTTTACTTCTTCTGAACACTTGGGGTAACCTCAGTTTTTTTGCCTTTTTGTGACTAGGTTGACAAAGGGTTAGAAACAAAACAAATTGTTTAATTATTTTCCCCCTTTTCTGAAAAAAATGGAAATTTAATAGCAGTAGAGAAAAAAATGTTTTTTATTTTAAATTTATTTTTTAACAGAATGCTTCAGAAATATTGAGGTATCCATTTCACTTTACAAGATTTATTTGCATATGAACAATATTTTGTTGAAAAAGTTCTGACTTATTATTTCAATAATGTTTAATTCTCTCCTTTCAATAATGCTAATCTAGCATCACATAATATCAAGTATAAACTATAATAAATAAAACAAAGATGTAATATATTTAATTAATAAATCAATGGGATAAAAAGAAAAAATAACAAATTAAAATGAAGAAAAGTAAAAAACCAAAAAGTAATAATTCTCCTTTTCAAAATGACATCTATTGATTCCTACCCCACTCCTCCCTCTTGGAAATGTCATTGAAATCAGCATGTTCCCACAAAACATTTGTTTCAATTAAACTAATTTTTTTTGTGGAAAACTATTTTATCAGTGTTTTCCTTCATTGAAGACTTATCTGGAGTATTTGGATTAGATTATTATTCTAGTGAATAAAGCCCCTGTGACATGTTTCACTTAAGTTGTGATTAACCAGTTAATCATGTCTTAAATTGTAACCTGGCCACACATTAAAGCGATTAATGACATAAAAATGTATAATAACTTTGTACACTTTGCTGGTTCTTATGACATCATTATCTGAACATGTGGACAGTTGTAACCCAGTGTCTGGGAATGCCATCAGCTGATCGGGTTCACAGCCATGGAGGTGCACCATGAGCTCCCATGGCTAGAAGCCCAGAGCAGATGGGTCTCCCAGCCACAGGAGCACATGGTGTACCCCCATTGCTAGGAGCCTGGATCAGCTTGGGGCTCCCAGCTACAGAAGCTTGCTATTTGCCAGTGCGGGGGGAGCCCAAGAACATGATCTTGGGCTCCCCCTTCACCAGCAATAACATATGATAGAATCTGATGCTTAATCCTACAATCAAGCCATGTGACATGGCAGAAAGTAAGATTGAATGGATTGATCTCATCAGATCCTATTTTGCCTTTACCTGCACATCAGGCAGAGAGGCCTGATAGTCATTATTTTATTATGGGAGCATCCAAAACTTCTGAGAGGGAAAGCCATCAATTGTGCAAACCAATATACAAGCTCATTAAAAAACTGGGTCCCTGCCCACTGCAATGGTTTAGTCAGGGATAATCCTACAGACCCTATTACATTCTCTGTAAAAGACCATATATACCATCCTGTGGACACATGGCTGCATGCCAACCCAGTGTCAAAGTACTGCTGACAGAAAGAGGGCCTTCACTCCTGCCGTCATAGTCATGGAGGGAAGCCAGAAAGAGCACAGCTAGATAAGGAGAGAAGAATGCTACAGTCAAGGAACTTAAACTGCAAGTAGGAAAAAAAAATAAGTTAGAGGTCCTGAACTGTCATTTAACCTGAGGATGCCCAGCATCACTCCAAAAGTGTGAAGGGCCTTACATTTACACCCATTCTAACATTCCTTTGCATAGTCAGAGGGGAAGGACTTCTGAAAAAAAAAATCAGTTGTAGAGTTTGCTAGGTACCCAGTAGATCAAAGGACCATCTAAGCTTACCAGGCCATTTGGGCTACTATGGTTACAAGCATGACAGTTTTTGTTGCCAGTGGATTAAAGGGCTAGCATTGTGGCAAACTTCAACTCTGGCCATCTTTGACTCCCGAGTCTGAACGGCCTGGTAGAGCTGGGTCAGTTTGGTGCAGTATTTCCTGTAAGTCCAGAGCAAAGCTCACAGTCACAGTACTGGAGCTGGAGCTGGCCCCTGGTGGGTTCCTTTGTCTCACCTGGCCCAGGCACCATCTGGCCCTGGCACATCCTGACACTCCCTGAACACACAATGGGGTGGGGTGGCTCTGCAGCTGGATTGCCTTTAAAGGCAGATCAGGTGGCAGTGACTCCTTCTGGCTGCTGCCACCACAGGCCCAGCTCCACAGTACTGGTGGGGACCTGCATGCACACAGCCCCAACTCGGCCCACCCCATGCCTGCTCCAGACTTGCCTTCTCATACTGGCAGCAGCAGCACTAGCTGGGCAGAGACTGCTGCTCAGTGTGAGGGAAAAGCAGCCCTCCCCCTCACTGCTTCCCAGCACTCCCTGCTGTAGCTGTTCAGAATCTGTGCCTGGGCTGCCCTGAGGCTGCTCTGTGCTGCCACTGCTGCCCTACTGGGCAGCCTGGACCAGTACCAGTGATGGAGGCAGTGATGGAGGCAGAGCAGCAGGGCATCCTGGGCATGGGCTCCATGCAGCTGAAGCAGGAAGTGCAGTTTCTGCCTGGCCAACACTACAGCTGCTGTCACTGTTTAGCGTGAGCAGATGAGTCTGGAGCAGGCGCGGGGTGCACAGGCTTGGGGCTGTGCGTGTGGGTCCCTGCCAGTACCACGGGGCTGGGGCCAGCAGCAACAGCAGCTGGAAGGAGCTGCCACTGCCTGGTCACCCTGGAAAGGCAATCCAGCCACGGAGCCACCCCACCCTGCTGCATGTCCAGGGGGCAATAGGATGTGCCATGGCCGGACAGCATGGGGCAGCCTGGAGTCAGGGCTGTAGTATGTGAGGGTAGGACAAGAGTGGACATGGGGCACAGCTGGGGCTCTGTGCTGTTGGCAGTGGTGGGGAGGCACTGCAGGGCACATGAGTTCTGAGCTGTTGTGGGGCGGGGCAGGTGCTGATCAACTATGGGGGGCACCCACAGGGGCTCCCATGCACACTCCACCATACCCACAAGCCCTCCCCCACAAACTCCACAACCACACCCTCACCCACAAACAATCACACCCCACAAACACCACACACACACACACACACCCTCCCCCACACACCCTGCACCCCTCCCCACATGCACCCCCTATACACATCTGTGAGCCTCTGGGGGGAGCCCCTCTCACTGCTACATGCACACACCCCACCACACACAGGCACCCACACCCCCATGCATATCCCACACACACCCTCCCCCTCCACATACCCTACAAACCCCCTACCCACCCACACGTCACAACAAATACATCCCCCATAAGCCCCTCATACCTACCCACCCACATCCACACATACCCCCACACCTCACATACATACACATCCACACACCAACATTCCCCCACAAACCCCATACTCACCCACCCATACCCCTCCACAGCCCCCGCAATATACAAGGATAAGACTTCATTTTGAGCTGTTATACAGTCACCTCCATATATGCAACACAAACACACATAAATCAGGGCAACTTTTTTAAAATAAAATTAAAATATGTTATTTTGCATGTTTGATTTTTAGTATATAATTTGGTTTTTTTTCCAATCCCAAGATGGCAAACCCCCTTCCCAAAAAGAGTACTTCCAATGGCAATGGTCAGGGGTTAGGGGGCAGGAGTTCTGGTCCCAAGATGGCAACCAGGGGGTGGGGCACCTGTGAAGGGGCAAGGCTACCCTTGTGGCCCTTGACAACTTGCCAAAACTCATTAAGTGGCCCTCCAGCTGAAATAATTTCCTGCCCCTCCCTTAGACCAAGGATCAGCAATCTATGGCACATAGAACAGATCCAGCCCACAAAGAGATTCTATCTGGCCCATCAAACCCAGATGGAAGCAACAATCAGCAGCAGGGGATACTGGTAGCATTGACTGGGTTACAAATGGTGGCCTGCCTTAGGACCAAGCTGCCTTAATTCAGCCCACCAGTGGTGATGTGTACTGAGTGCACGGGGGTGCATGTGCACCCCCTGAGAGTGCTGGTGCACCCCCTGACAGGTAGCACTTCCCACTTAAGTGACGGGCAGGAGGGGCAAGTGGGAGCACCGGTGCCCCCCCTGTGAGTGCCGGCCCCAGAGTGGGGGGTGCCAGGTGAAGCACCGCTGGCATTCCAGGAGCACCACAGCCACTTCCAGAAGCACTGCTCATGCTTCCCGGCTGGCGCAATCATCCCGGTCAGTGTGATCAGCCACAGGGGGAACCCCCCCCCCCATTCACTGATTGGCCACAGGGGGGCAGGCACGTCCCCCTGACTCAGGTAGCACCAGTCACCCATGCAGCCCACCATTGCTAAAAGGTTGCTAATTCCTAGGTAACAAATCTAGTTTATAGGTCTCCTTCATGCTTTCTCAGGAGTGCTAGCCAAAACCAGTGTTTTTTCTTGTGTGAAAGATATAGTATCTCCTAATATTTCCGTTGTCTGTTTATCCTCTCCTCCAACTTTCCCCATAAAGTGCTGCTCCCCCTCTCCCTAATGAGAGAACTAATGCCCCCAAAATTTCCTCAGGTACCACTGCTGTTAATCAAAGTTAGGTGATCAGGGAGAAGTATCATACCATACAACTTCAATTTCCAGTCACACAGACTGGATACAATACTTGAAGGAGTACATGCTGCAAAGGACTTGCTAGCCACACCTGTCCTAATAGGTTTACAAATAAATTAATTTGCTCATGTGTTTCTAGTCATGATCAATTAATGGATAGTTTGAAAGATGGTTCTTATTAAATGAATAAGCTAATTGCTGTGACAAAAGTAACCAACTGTCAGGCTGAGGTTCATTTGTTATGTACCAGTTAATTGCTTTGCGTAACTGTCAGCATACTCTATCTACATTTAGTAATTCTAATATTGGACTAGATCTTAGATAATCAGAATCAGGCTAGCTGCCCTTAGATCAACAGAGCTATATGGATGAGGACATGGCACAATGTGTATTATGCAAACACAGAAAAAATGACAAATCCAGTCATTTTTTTTCCTTTCTTCTTTTTTAATTAATTGCGCCATGTTTCAAAAGGACTTGGAAGATTTACACTGTGGAATTAGTTTGTCAATTATTTAGAACACTGATTTAGCCAGATTTCTGCTGCCACCTACTTGCCAATTGCTTACCATACATGGAGTACTAAAAACTAGGGCTGTGCAAACCTTCACCAGCTATTTCGTTTCAACACTGTTTCAACTCGTTTCGAGCTCAAAACAGTGACATCAAAATGATATGAAGGGCTTCAAAACAGTGTCAAAACAAAATGAGGCCAACTGAAACATTTTGAAAATTTTGAAATGTTTCAAATTTTGA
This sequence comes from Alligator sinensis, assembly GCF_000455745.1. NCBI lineage: Eukaryota > Metazoa > Chordata > Crocodylia > Alligatoridae > Alligator > Alligator sinensis. The sequence continues at coordinate 385,588 of NW_005842236.1, forward strand.
AGCAGGATAGCCAGGGCTGCACTCTGAAAGGCTCCACAGCCCCATGTGACTCAACCCAGCACAGAGTGCAGCCCTGGCTCTCCCTGCCTCCTGCTGCTGGGCTAAGCTCCATGGGGCTGGCGGAGCCAACTGGAGCGCAGCGCCAGCTCTGCCTGCCTTCTGCCACCAGGGCGAGTTCCACCGGGCAGTGAGCTGCTTAAAGCGGAGCCCAGTGGCAGGAGGCAGAACACAGCCCAGCGCTTTGCTCCGCTTCCTCGCTCTGGGCTCAGTTCTCCAGCGCTGCCAGCTGCTTAGAGCTGAGCCCAGTGGCAGAAGGCACTTCCCGCCACTGGGCTTGGTTCCTCAAGGCTGCAAACTGCTTGGAGCTGAGCCTGGTGGTGGGAAGCCCCTCCCACCACTGGGCTCAGCTCCCAGCAGCTTGTAACACTGGGGAACTGAGCCTGGTGGGGGGATATGCTTCCCGCCACCAGGCTCAGCTCCCAGCGGTGGGAGGGGTGGGGAGCAAGCAACCCTCTCTGCTGGGGGATCGGGGGCCACTCCTCTGCCTTCTCTTGCCCTGCTCCAGGACCGTCTCCTCTGGCTGCCAGGTGAAAGTGTCTGCCCCTGGTAGAGGGCTGGGGTTGGGCAGAGCAGGGACTGGGCTGGCAGCCAGGCTGGCAGGGCTCACAGGTGAACTGCAGCCTCCGTGGCCACCTGTCACCTTGCCCAGGCCAGGGGCCCATGAAAAGCCCCTGCAGTAAGCCAGGACCCATGGTGTCGAGGTCTCCTGCCACTGTCCAGGCCCGGGCAATTGGAGTGCAGGCAGGGGAACTGGCTCCTGGCCCTGCAAATCCAGCCAGAAGGTAAAGGCTGGGGCCACAGCCAGCCTCTTCTCCCAGTCTGCCTCTGTTCCGGCCCCCAGCACTGGGGAACTGAGCCTGGTGGGGGGAAGCACCTCCCTCCACTGGGCTTAGCTCTCAGTGGCTCGCAGTGCTAGGGAACTGAGCCCAGTGTGGGGCAAGTGCCTCCCGCTACTGGACTCAGCTCCCAGCAGCTCCCAGCCCTGGGGAACTGAGCCTGGTGGGGGGAAGTTATAGGCTGTTTCGTGTTTCCCCATTATAGCCGATGGGCAAAATGTCAAAACAACATCAAAACAGCTAAACTGTTTCAATGAAACAAAACGGAACAGTGCTTTTGAAACTAAATGAAACTCAAAACAAACACTGTTACATCAAAATGTCGAAATGGAAATTGAAGCAGAAAGCTGCTGTTTCTCACAGCCCAACTGAAAACATACTTGGAGAATACTTTGCATAAGAAGTTAACCTACAGTGGAAGCTATGGAAAATAAAGTAAGGTGAATTGAAAGTGCAACAGTTTATCTGCTATAACTCTCCTACAGAATGCCGGACAGTGTGGCACTGTAGAGACTAACATGTTCAGAGATGCATAAGCTTTTGTAGGCAATGGCCTGTTTTGTCATAGCATCTAACAAAGTAGGCTGTCACAAAGGCTTATGCGTCTTTCTGAGGTGCCACCCTGGCCTGCCTTCTGCCTGACTTTAGCCTAAGATGGCTGACTACTTCTCTCTATTTAGGGACATTCCTATTCTACATTAAGGTTGTCTCTTAGACCTTAACTTAATCTACTCCAAAAGACTAAAAAGGCATTTTTAATGCAGAATAGGAGAGGTCCACACAGGGAGCCACTACAGAATAGCTATTCAGGGTTATTTCTCCAAGCACATAAGACTTCCAACTGTCTGCTCTCATGTACAATTCTCCTTCAGGGTTAAAATCTTAGTCTTTTCTCCTACCTAATCTCCTCTTTATTTATCTGCTTTGGCAGCAAGATACACAGGATCAATCATTTACTCATAGTAACTCATTTATGCTGCAACACTGGTGTCTCTTCCCCTTTGGTGAATTGTTTCAGCAGCTTTGTTGAAGCAGGACAGCTTGATTAGCAACTTTGTAGCTGAGGCTGCTCTAATGAAAGGTCATAGTATCAAGAGCCATGTGCAGTGCGCAGGATTCAAATCTGTACATGAGCACAGGGCATGAAGGGTCCGGGCAAGCTCTACCTTTAATGCAAACAACAGAGTTGATTCTCAACTAGGCTAAACCGGTGCAGCTCTCCTCCCTTATTGATTCTGTTCCCTGACTTCAGTGGGGCTACAATGGTTCACACCAATTTAGAATCATTTTGCAAGGGAAGGCTGAAGAAACTATTTACTGTCTGTTCTGCTTTCATGCTTTGCATCCGCAAAGATTTGACCTCAGTTTACAAACACGCTCTCTCACATACATACAGAACATATAAAATTGTGCATAGTGGCATCCATCTTTCTACAGACACATGTACAGTATGTATACACTCCCATTCATGGAGCAGAGGCTCATAAACATCTGCTTAGTCACATATACACAGATATTCTGTATAAAGACATGCAGATGTAGCACACGCATAGAACACACAACCTCTCATGTACGTGATGCACAGAGTGGCACACAATCCTTTTGAAACAATTTCCTAAACCTTATTTCTAAGCACTTCATCCAGCTGCACTTACAAAACGATCCCTTGCGCAGTCCCCACTTTTGCATCCATTTTGCTCCACTATCCCAGAAGCAGTCACATTAACCAAATAAGTTTTGTACAAACCTTTGTTGGTAACTTCCCAGGAGACTTCAAAAAGTAATAAATCTTCCACTAGCAGGTCTTCATCCTCCCACAGGGGAAGCCCATTAAGAGACGTCATGGATAGGGATCTAACCAGAGGCATATTTGCTCTAGCCTTTAACTCTTACAACACAGGGCTGCCACTGTTATTAAAATTTGCAGTTATTTTTGCTGCTTTCCTTGGTTTCAATTGCAGAAATCTGCTGGAGATCTGAACTTGAAGGAGCAAATTTACTCGGATGCCTGGGAGCTAATGGGTTCAAACTGTCTGACCATCAGTACTAAATTGGCTCAGTGAAATCCCATGGACTTGCTAGGCAGCTGCAAGCAAAGGCAGGAATTTAAGACTTATCCAAGCAAGTCTTCACTATTCTGGGTGCAGGCCTTTTCCTCAGAGGAAGGCACAGATCAACTCTGAGTATCTATCAGACTCAAAAATTAGTGAAACTCTCTTCAGCACTGCCCCTAGAAAACTCCCTCAGGGAGGACCCTATAAGTTTGCCATCTGATTCGAGCCCTGCCTCTGCTCCCTCCCATCAAGACACACCCCACATGTTACATTGACTGACCTGTCTATTGATTGTGGCCCTGACCATCATGATAAGTAGGCTCTTTCAGCCTGTGTTTGGTTTTGTGACTTTGTCTTAAATAGTATTAAAAATCTGGATTTGCCTCTAAAAAAAGTTCTTGAAGGTTTCATTAATTGTGTTAAACCCATGCAAGGTAACCCACATGCCTCCTCTCTTTCTTTGCTCACCCCATTTATCCCTTTGATGTCCTCATCTCACAGGTACACTTTCCTCTGGCTTCTTTAGGGTTGAGCCCAAAGTCCACTGGAGTCAATAAATTATTGACTTTGTTCAGCTTTGAATCAAGCTCCTAGACCCCAAATCAAGAAAACATTCTGAATTAATTCATACTCTAGGCACCAAAGTCCAATATTTAAATCCTCAAATCCCCCACGCAGCAGCTGCATGGTCCTGCAAATGCCAAAACACTGTGATTACCTAGTGTCTTTAGTTGAATATAAGATGAAGTTTTCTCCCTCAGTCAACATGGGGAAAAAGGCCCCTCATCTCACATTCACATACAAAGAAATCTCATTAAATATACTGCCTATCTTTGAACTGCTGCTAAAAGTAGCATGTGCTCAGTAATGGAAACCAACTATGGAGTTGATGAAATGCAGCCAACACTGAGCATGACTAAAACACAAGACCCATAAGGGGAAAACATACCTATAAGAACATTTTTTTTTTGGCCCTTAAAAAAAACAACAGACAGGTGCTCTCTCCACAGTGAACTGGGCCTGGAGGTACTGCAATACCAAAGTACTGCAATACCAGGCCGACACAAGTAGGCCAGAGCCAGTCCTGATACCCTTCCCTTGGTGCCAAAAATGCTACAATTTTTTTTAGAATTTCATGTCTCAGGCCAAATTAGCCAAATCAGTTCCAAATTCAAACAAATGAGCATGGCTCATTGTTCAAGCTGGTGTGGCACTATCACCAGCAACAATCTTGCCTCCAAGATTTTTCAGTTTGGGGCTTCAGATACTCCCAAATCCATTTGATATATTAGTGCAACCAATCATAATAAGACAGAGGGCATGTCTACACAAGATGCATTAATGCACATTAGCCTAATTTAATGCACATTAGCGCTGTGCGAAGCTTTGGATGATGATTCGATTCAGAGGAGGTTCGGCCGAATTCCAAATTGAATCAGGAGACCAATTAAAAGGTCCAAATCAATTTAAAGCTCTCCAAATCAATTCAGAAAAGATTTGGAGAGCTTTGGAGATTCAGGCAGTCCCCGCTCACTGCCTCAGGGAGCTGGACCTGGATTCCATGCTGGTAAGTAGTGGAATGGGGAGGGGGGCCTGGAGGATGAGGGGAGGAGATCTTGGGGGACCCCTGCCAGGCCCCATCCCCTTCCTGCTCCCCCAGCCCCTCTGAGCACCCCCTGACCCCTGCCTGCTGCCCCAGCCCCCCCTGTGGCTGCCCTGCCTGCTGCAGCTCTTGGCTCTTTTAAAAAAAAAGCCGTGCACTCACCGGCTGGTGTAGCGCCTCAGGGCTTCTGGGGGCTCATGGCAGAGCCCCCCCACACAGCACGGGGCAGTGGGAGGCAGCAGGGATCGCCCTTCCCCCCCCAACTGGCAGGAGCCGGTGAGTGCAGGGTTGTTTTTTTTTAAAGAGCCAGAAGCTGGGTCGGGGCAGCCATAGGGGGGCTGGGACAGCAGGCAGGGATCACCTTGCAGCAGGGATTGCCCTACCGCACCCCCCTCACCTGGCAGCAGCTGGTGAGTGGGGGCTTTATTTTTGTAAAGAGCCAGGAGCTCGGGCCAGAAGAGCAGGCAGGGGATAGGGGCTCATGACAGAGCCCTCCCACGCAGTGCAGGGCAGTGGGGGGCAGTGGGGATTGCCCCCCTCCCCCCCTCACCTGGCAGCAGCTGGTGAGTGCCGGGCTTTTATTTAAAAGAGCCAGGAGCTGGGGCCAGGCAGGCAGCCATTGATGGGGCTGGGCGAGCGGGCAGGGGATGGGGCTGATCCGGAGATTCAGTCGAATTGATTCAGGACAGTGAACTGAATCACCAAATCACCGAGTCAAATCACTGTTCCCTGAATCAACGAATCCAAATCCAAAGCAAATACTAGCCACTTTACAAAGGCCTAACTTGCACATTATGAGCGTGTGTCTACATGTACACACCCTTAATGCACATTAAAAATAGCAACATTAGGCTAATCACACCTAAATTCGACACCTGCAAATTCAGGTACAAAATTTAGGTGTAATTAGTTAAAGCACATTAATGCATGCATAGATGCAACCCAGCACTAATTTGGTGCTAAGTCTGCCCAACCATTAGGGGCATATGGCAGGGCTTCAGGTCCTTGGCCCTAACTTTAGTGCCTACCCGTGAAAACACCTGCTAAATATCTTTTTTTTTTTTTTTTAAGTAAATTTTTTTGTGTTCCAAGCCAAATCAGCCAAATGAATTTCAAATCCATGAGTCATTTTAGAACCATGTGGCTCTACTACTGGCAAACATCCTCCACCTCTGCCTGGGGCGTCAGATGTTTCCAAATCATTTGGCAGACATCCATCCTATGTGCAGGCCCAAGCCAGGAGGCTTGGGGCTCGGATGCCCTTGAGTTTTGCTCACCCTCAGCCATGCGGTCACAGGAGCACGTGCTAAAAATCTTAAAAAAAAAAAAAAATTATATATATGTGTGTGTGTGTGTGTGTGTGTGTGTGTGTGTGTGTATACACACACACACGCATCATCTAGCATAAACTTTCCATTGCACACCTTAAACCACATTAAGAAACCACGCACGCATTACAATAAACAAATCCGCTCCCCTGCGACCCCGCACACCCACCTCCTGCCCTTCCCCAACCCAATCACAGTTCTTTAGTCCAGCCCCAATATGGGGTTTCCCTTCTGAGTTCATTCACTGCTCCCCGAAGATGATTGCCAAGCCGTCTGGGACTGGACCTTCCACAAGGCCCTACAAAAGGACCACAGAGACTTGAACGGTCTAATAGCTCATCGCGCACTACCAGTGAGGACTTGGAGCTACAGAGAGGGGCAAGGAACTAGCCCCAACTGCCCCAGGGAAAGCTGCCAAGATGAAAGTGAGACCATAAACCACCTCCTGTGGTGCTGTCCCTATGCCAAGGGAGTGTAGAAAAAGGTAAGCCAGCTCTGTGAAGAGGTGACAGGGGCTAAGCTGATGACAAAGGAGGTGGCACTATACGGACACCTGACTAAACAGCAGGGGTCCCCAACAACCCATTTCGACCGGTTTGTGTCCTGTGTCAGGAGTGTCCTGTAGTAATGCAGGAACTTGCTGATGTACAGACACATTGAGCTCAAGGAAACAGACTGTGCTAAAATGTTTCTAAGCAACCTTCAGTCCTACTATCAGAAAGAGGTGGGAGAGGACAGAAAAGATACAGCTACCTAGCACTTGCTAAAAATTACTTCAGTTGCATTTAAATGCATGTGTAGACACACCAAGATAGTAGTGCCTACTGAATGCAGCACCCCTCCGTGCAGACTCTTTTTCAAGTCATGGTGAGCGATTACACTGTCTACATTTCAACTTTCTCTTCAGTGCCACAGCTGAGCTGTGCCTTTCTTTCCAATGATTTCTGTTTCTTCGCCAGCGTTAAATGTCTAGTAAACAACACTAAATGGGGCCCCAGTTTACTCAGAATCCCTCTGTCATCCTCTTTTCCCCTCAGCCTGGCACATAAGATTAGTGTGGTCCTATCCTCCATGAGGTAAAACTGGAGCAGGTTGCCATGCACCTCATCTGCATATACATTTTTGGAGCATCTCAGGACTAATTACAAGAACTGCACACCAACCCCCACCCCCAGTTCCAGTCATGAGTTGGGGGCTAATTAGCACATGGAAACCTTTGGTGGGGGGGGATCTGAAGTACACATACTGAGCAGCGCTGACCTGTGGGGCTGTTGCCTCTGGTGGGGCCCCTGGGGGGCCCAACTTACTATATAGTAAATCCTGAGTCTTTTAGCTTTGAACTAATATCATGCATATTTTGTACTCCCCTAAGTAGGTGCTGAAGTACTACTTAAAAATGTACTTATGTGCTAAAACACATAAATATATAAATGTAAATGTATATAAATGTACCTGTGCTAAAACATCCAGCAGCTTAAAAAAAAAAGGTAAAATCCATCACTTCTGTGTGAAATAAATCTATAGATACTATAAGCAAATTGCCAAAACTATACTTATTTCAAGGTCAGTTTTTTCAAATGTGTTCCTCACTTCTATGTATTCAGAGACAGCAGGGTCTGACAGTAAGGAAGTGGGGAAGGAGCTGTAGGAGGAAGAAGTTGGGGTGGGGACAGAGGGCAAAAAAGCTACCTGAGCCCCCACATTTATTTTCCCTCCTATAGAAGTGGGAAGGTGATAAGTTCAAGGCAAACCTCTAATTAGTTGAGGTTTGCCTTGAATTTGTCGCCTTCCCACTTCTTTGGGAGGGAAAATAAATCAGATTTATAAATTTTTCATATATAGAATCTTATTATGGGGGGGTCATCTTATATTTGAGTAAATATGGTAAGTTTCAACTTGTAAAGTTTCAAAAGCACCCATGTTTCTACTGCTAGGTCTGCATAGGTTTGTTTGAGTCCTGATAGACTCATTAGACAGCCAGGCATCTACTAGTATGTACCTAAATCTACCTGGGATTTAGAAACCAGAGATTCCCGTCTCTCTCCCACTTCAGGGCCTAATCCTGAAGAAGTTCTCAGGACATCTGGAAACACAGGAAAAAATGCCATCTTTCTTATTCTTGGCCCAGTAGTTTGGTACTTAGATCACTCACCCAGTATATTGGATACCCAGGTTCAGTTCCTTCCTCTGCTGAACAGAGCCCATGAGCACGCATCTACATAAGATGTTTATTGTGGAGCTGACTAACTAGTTCTGCAGTGGGCACATCTACATACACAACAAATGTGACTGAGTATACTCTGACTCAATTTGAGCCAGAGTAAACTAATCTCAATATCACCTTCTACAAGTGCATTTAAGCTGCGCTGCCAGATACCACTTGTATCTGATGAGACTGTTTGGCAGAGCAGTAAATTAGTCTACTGTGCCCTAATTACTGCACATGTGTTGACAGTGACATTTTACTGCACAGAAAATTAGTTTGTTGTACAGTAAAGCATCTTGTGTAGATATGCCCAGTAAATGTCTCAGCATCTACAGGTGTGCCCCTCTTAGGGTCCATGAAATTAATAAACTCCGCAGCAGGGTAGGATTTGTATTTTTCAATGAGCAGCAGCACATGTGTAGATGCTACCCCAGCTGCCTAGGGCACAAGACTGCTTCAGTGTGGCAGCTACCTACCAGCTAGACCTGTGCTGAAGCACCCTTATGCCCCAGCCACCCTTCCACAGCACATTGAGCCCAGATGAAGAAGTTCCAGGCTGACAGACTGATCCCCCAGGTCCCCTGCCAGCTGGGGCTGCTCCAACTGGGCTCCACATGCTGCACATGAATAAACTCCAGAGCTAATTGTTCTGGAGATAATTTCTCTCAGACACACATTCAAACAGTGTACCTAGGAGAAAAAACTCCAGAGCTATAAGCTTATTCATGTGCACTAATTGCACATGTTGATGTGTCCCATATCTCCCACATGAGTGCCATGAGTATCAGGCTATAAAGTATTGTAAAGAGGAGCACAATCTCAAACTCTCTCTGGAATTCTCTAGTGGCTTCCCGCTCAGCATGCTGGCATTCCATTTTTAGGCACTAAGGAAGAGTACATCTACACCACTTCTACAGCCCTCTGGAAAAGGGACACACCTATGTAGTACCCTCCTACCAGTTTTTATTCACATGTATCAGCCCCAGAACAAAGTGTTCCCTACTGTGGCAGCTCTCAAGACTTTGGTGTCTAAAAAGCAGAAATGCTGCATTTCCACATTCAGTATGTATGAGCAGGAGCAAGTGGGCAGGTCATGCTCATGAGCATTGCCTCTTAAGAATGCCACAAAGAAATGTGGACATACCTTAACACTCCTTATGTATTGCTTAGAGGTCAAGACACAGCCTGTACTACATACCAGTAGTTCTGCCAGCAAAATTATGAGGACATCTACACTCTGAGCTGCTCTACAGTGGCAGATGCCTTTGTTTTTTGAACAAAGTAACATCGTACATACCAGCTTAGGCAGCCTCTGCCAGCACCCTGTCATCAGCAGAAGGTGAGTGCCTGATAAAGTGGAATCAAGCAGAGACAGATGAAGCTTGGCAGCTGTGTCCAAATTCTGACACCTCCCCTGTGGCACCTGCTGCCTGTCAGTAAAAGCCCTATACCATAAATAAGGCCTAAGCAGCACCTGGGCATGTACATATCTAAATACAAAACTATTCCACCTTGCTCAAGTCCCTGAAAAAATATTTCTTTGTTAACAGGCCTCCACCTTAACCTTAGCAGTAAGTCACATGAAACATTGAGGAGGAGGATTACTCAACCACCCTTTGGATTATTTTTTGTTTAATCAAACTGGATGGGCTAGGAGTACACTTGGACAGTTAAGTGCTAAAGTTAATAGATATCTAACCCAGGCACAGAGAATCATGGAAAGTAGGGCTGGAAGGACCTTTAAAGGTCATCTAGTCCAACCCACTGTCTGAGGCAAGATCATCCCTATCCAAACCATCCTATACAAATCCATTATCTAACCTCTTAGCAAAACTACACAGTCAACCCTTACACACAACCATAAGATATAACTCCCTAATCTGCCACCAGTACAGCAGAGGGACCATGGAAGCTAATGTCCTGCTACTGTAGGGTTGTTAAAATACTCGCAAGAGATCTAAGGAAGAGGACCACACTCCTAACTACAGAGGAGGACAAAAACCCCATAGTCTGTACAAATCTGACCACTGGGTAAATTTCTTCTCTGACCCCAAATATGGTGATCAGTCTGACTCTGAGTAGAAGGGCAAGACCCTCTAGTCAGGAATTTCCAGATTAATCCCCAGCAGGAACACTTGCACACCCCAGTCAAAATCCACAGCCTTGTAGTTTCACTAGGCCACAGGACTCCTAAACAGATATTCTATAACATTTAGCCATAGTAGCACCTAGGTCAGGGGTTAGCAAAATGGTGGATCCAGCTGTTGGCAGGGTAGGGTGCATGGCTGGGGAGCTGCTCCAGGGCTGGGATCTTGAGGTGTAGACAGTGGGGGGTCACGGCACAGCCACAATCCGCTCCATGAATGCCCCTGCCCGCAAAATCCATGCTTGTTGCAGGGGCGTGAGGGCAGCAGATTACGGCCCTGTCTCAGCCCCAGCCCTGCACTGTCACCATGCCAAGATCCTGGGGTGTCTCTGGCCTACCCTCTCATCTCACTTCTGGCCATGGCCCCATCCCATCTGCCTGGCCACATGTTCTGCCCATGCAGGTACCACCCCCAGCAGTGGGTGTGGGGCAGATGGTGTGGGGTGCCTGGGAAGTGGGCCCGGGTCCGGAGGCAGCAGCCAGAAGGAGCTGCCACTGCAGGGGCTGCTGGGAAATGGAGTCTGCTGCAGGCCCAATCTGGCCCGCAAGCCAGACTTCGCCCACCCCTGCCTAGGTTTTTAAGCATACTTTGATAAAGTTGGGGGAAGAGGGGGAAAGGGCTGGGCTGAGAAAATTGGAAATCCACAGCATTTTCACTTCTGGACAAGCAACTGACAAATTGTTTCCAAGTGTCTTTTGATCTGGAAGTGTTGTTATGAGAGTGGGTAGATGCACATACAGGTGCTAGGACCAAGGCAAAGGCAGTCTGTGGAGTGGACAAGTCATGGAAGAAGCCAAACATCAGAAGCTGACCCACGGTTCAGGAGCAAGAAGGTCAAGGCAAAAACCAATCCAGAAGCTGAAATACAGAAGTTGTGGTTCATATGTGACCAGAGATCAGGAGCTAAGGATTCCAAGATACTGCAGGACATGAACAGGGATTCCCATTTTGTCCAGAAATGAACTGCAGTTACACATGTAGATGAACTATACAGCAACAGCAGAGCCATACAGATTGCTCATGTGGCTATTGAGAATGCTCAGTGGAGTTACATGCCATCTCTGGAGGCATGCCGTAGCCATTTGAGGCCTGGAGCAATTCTATTATGTGCACTTAGCCAACCACAGCCTGTACAGGCCTGTGGTAGGCTAGAACATGCTTGTACAGCCAATTGAGGCAGGAGGCCACTGTCAGGCCTCTTCTGTACCTCTCTGTCTCTGGAGGATCGTCAATGCTACATCAACTGGACACCACTGACCCCAGTCATAGTGACTGGAGAGGCCACCAAGCACAAGCAAAATGTCAAACACTGGATAAATGCTTCCCAGTTGAATCACATAAGACTATGGGTGCATAAAGAACCCTGTTTTGAATTCCTGAATTTAGTTAGCTCTGAAACCAACAACAAAGCTGCACATGAGGTTATGCATAGGCCAGCTGTGGAGCCTTATGCAAATAAAAATGTCTGACTGGAAGGACATGTCTTTGCAAGTGTGTGCCTCAATCCCCTGTCTCTCCCTAGAGTGCAAGACCCAGGCCTTTCCCCAAGACCCACAGCTTAGGCACTGTGTCACTGTGAAGTGGCCAGGCTCTGGGTGCAGACAGCACTGAGGGATGGGCAGCCCCAGCAGCAATGTCTATGCCCTGTGTCCCTGATCCGACACATTCCTGATTAATGTGGCTGGTCCCTATAAGTGCTTCCTGTGGGACCAGAGAAGTGCCTCAGAGAGTGGTGGAAACCCAGGTGGCAGGAGTTCAGGAACACGAGTTGGGAGCTTCAGGGTGGAGAAACAGGGGAGTGTCTGTCAATGCAGACAGTGGTTGACGGCAGCAGGAGGGGAAGGGGGAGGGAGGTTA
>NW_005842236.1:397709-413845 GCF_000455745.1 Alligator sinensis
TTTGTGTCTATGCTGGACATGCACCAGTAGAGGCCGCCACACACCTCTTTAAAATAACAAGACAGCAAGCCAGTATATCAATAAAAGTTTTATCCTGAGGAATCTCCTGCTTTTTGAGCTAGAAGCACTCTTGAAACAAGATGGCATATTAGATCACCCAGTAATCCTATCGTACTTCATTGCAGAATCCTATTGAAAGAAATTTACTTTGGTCTTAAAAGCAAAAAAAATACTATTTATTATTCATATTGCAATAATTCTTTAACTACAGTATCTAATCTAGGACAAGGGGCCCATTGTGGCAAGAATTACAACCACGTATATTACCCAGAAATGATCTGTGCCACAAAGACCTCACATTTGTTAGTTTATTATTACTGTAAATAACCATTCTGGCTAGGACTTTCAAAGGAAGATAAAGAAATTAGGAATGCAGATCATATTGAAAGTCAATGGTAGTTAGGTGCCTACCTCCCTTAGGGTCCTTTGGCTATAGGAGTTCAAACCTGTAAGTCAATGCCAATAAAAGACAATGATCAGGAAGCTGATAACAATATCAGATACAAGATACACTGTGACAGAGTTGATTGTGTAGGTTTAGGAATAAGACTTGTATGAGATGGTTTGTATAGGGGTGATGCTGCCTCAAGCAAAGGGTCAATATAGATGACCTTTGGAGGTCCCTTCCAGCTCCACTTTTCTAAGATTCTATGATCAGACTCTTGCTAACCCCCCACCCCCCAAAGTATTCAAAAATCACATGTCAAGCCTTAAAACATGATTGGTATACAAAACCCATAGTTAATAACACCACCACTTTTCTTTTTCTTTGAATTTTGGTTTTCAAATCTTTGGGGTTCATTTTGCTACTTTATTCATCAAATGCTATGGCTAGAACTGTTTTTTCCCTAAGTGACAGAGAAGTTGATGATATAATCCTGTGACTGAAGGAATTGGGAATTAAGAAAATCACCAAATGTAAGATAAAAGTCAGACTATCATCATATAAGCTTGGGCAATTCATGCAACCACTCTCTACCTTAGGTTTCTCTTCTTTAAAATAGAGATAATATTACCACTTTTAATGTCATCCTCACATGAAAAGTTCTATATAGGATCAAGAAACTGCTGCTTCATGAGCCCTGTTCCTTTTTTTAAGTACCTGTTTACACCATACAATCCCAGATTCTGGCTGATTGCTTTGACAGATTGAGAGAAAAAGAAAATAAAATACTCCACAGTGGGTGCATCTACATGTGCGTTTTACTATGCATCAGACTAATTTAATGCACAGTCAAGCATCACTGTCTACATGTGCACTGCAATTAGTGTGCAGTAGATTAATTTCTCCAGCAGAGAATAGTCTTGTCAGATACCAGTACCGTATTTTCGCACATATACCCCGCACACGAGTATAACCCGCACCCATGTATAACCCGCGGAAAATTGCATTTTCGAAAAATAATCCATGCATACCCCGCACCCGTGTATTCCCCGCACCTCCTTGTATTCCCCACACCCCTGGGCGAGGAAGCGCCCCTGGGCGAGAAGGAGATGGAGGGTGAGGACTCCAAGCCAAGCAGTGCCTTCCCGCTGGGCTCCGGAGGTGCCACTGGGTGTCCACTACATGCCCCGGCAGGCAGCGACTGCGGCGGAGGCAGCGCCCCTGGGAGAGAAGGAGATGGAGGGTGAGGCCCCGCCATAGCCCCCCAGCCCGCCCGCACTGCTGCCCCCCGCCCCAGTGGTGCAGCCTGGCCCACCCAGGCCCAGTGGGGAGGCGCCGCTGGGTGTCCACTACATGCCCCAGCAGGCAATGGCCATGGCAGGGGGGGGCGGGGCCTCCGGATGAGAAGGAAACAGATGGCGAGGCCCCACCGCGGCTCCCCAGCCCTCCCGCACCACCGCCGGGGCCCAGCGGGGAGGTGCTGCTTGGCTTGGTATCACCTGTATAGCCCGCATCCATCATTTTTTTTTGTAAAATCATGCATAACCCGTGGGGTATATGTGTGAAAATATGATACTATCCTAGGCTGTAGTAAATTACTGCACTTAAATGCATGTGTAGATAGTGATGTCTGGATTAGTTTACTCCGGCTCAATTTGAGGTGGAGTATATTCAGTTACATTAATTGTGCTTGTAAATGCACCCACTTCCAATGGCACTGAAAGATTTAAAAAAAAATCAAACACAAACAAGCCCTTGGTTTTGTAAGGGGATGTCTGATCTGCTTCAGAGGCAAGCTGAGAGCACCATGCAGCATAGACAAGTTAGAACATCCCTGACGGGAGTCCCAGCCAGCACTGCTTTCAGGATCTTTCTCTTCCCAGCTTACCTTGGATGCCATAGGCTATGTTTACATGTGATGCTACTGCACAGTGGCTACTGTGCATCTATTAAGTACTTGTATAAACAAGTACTAAATAAATCTGCAGTAAGGCAAGATACTGTGCAGTAGTGCTGGCAAATGCTTTTTTTTGTGTCACTACTTTGCAGTAGTATCAGGCTACTGTGCATTCAGTGTCTGATGTAGATGCACCCATACAGACACATACTGAATTGACTATGCCCAGATAACTTTCTGCCACCAGCCTTCTGAATTTAAACAGTGCCTCCTGGAAGGCAGATTACTGCACATTCCTTATGCAATCATGCTAGCAGAAAAAGCAAACAAGCAAATAAAAATATTAATATCTCTGTCAGATAGCACAGAAGACAAGACTATTTGTGAAAAGGTAAAATTCATAACCCATGGCAACTCATAGAAATGAACAAATGAACGCTGTTTTGCAAGAAATTACTCCAGGGAAACTGGATGTGTTTGCTTTAAAGTTTTTTTATAATTGCCTGTAAGCAATTTTTAACTCTTCTGTTTGTGAGGTTTGATAATGGATTGTTTTATAAACAGTCTTCTTGAAAGACACATACATTTCTTTATGACTGTATAACAGGCATTTATGCACATAAGGGGAAAATATCAAAACAAACAATAAAAAAGCTCAAGCCCGCGTTATTTCTCTTGTCTCTTCTCTTCTCTCTTGCTTAATCCCTTCTGTCTATATTTTCCTTTAACTTTATTCTTGTTCCATCTCTACAGCTGTTTTTACTTTTCAGAGTGCTCCTTTGATCTGCATGTCAATTTTTTCCCCCTCACTTGGCTTTCATTGTTTAATTATTGTCTCTACTATTTCAGGAACACATCTATCTATCAAACTCTACAAATGCATTAAATAATGAATGAGCAAAAATGACTGATGGCAGGATTAACTTTTTAGAAGATGAAAGCCTACTTTCCAGATTTAAAATGAACAGCACTATTAGGGAACTATTTCATGCATCTCATTTTTCAATTGTGCAAATAAATTAGGATGTCTATTGCACTATCACTAATACTATTTGAGAAGAAATTTGTAGCAAGTTGATTATGTTACAAACAAAAAAGGAGATAAAACATACTGTTCTGTGCATTAGAATCAATCTTCAGACCTTTGATCTATAAAATGCTCTGTGTTATAATTCAAAAACAGTTGCATAATAGACTTAGGATCCTAAATTCCATTTTCTAGAGGTAACTTCTGTGTGCAAGAACCAAAGTCTCTCTGACTTTCTGGCAAACTGTTGCTTGTTTTTGATGCACAATGTAACTCTGGGATTAGGATAGATGTGTTTTTCCTCAAAAAACTTACAGAAATACAGAAAGAATGTTTCCATTTTTGGACTGCCGAAGATTTTGCTAAGGAGCAATGGCAATGGATTGGCATGACATATTTAAGACATGACGCACAATTCACTACGGTTGACAGAAAGGCTCTCAGTTTCAGTGGGCTTTGGGTCTGGACCCTGATAGTCAGCAAGATCAGACTCTATGGCAGCTGGAAGCACACAGTGTGGCTGGCACTAAAATATGGCACTAAAATATCCATTTCTGTTTCTCCTTTTCTCTCTAACTGTAGCATGGCTAGACTTTTCCACTTCTCATTATATGGGGTGATCATTTGCCAAAATGAAGAGTCTTCGTAAGTCATAAGTCTTCTGCTTATGAAGACTTAGCATCCACTCAGCCAGTTGATTCTTCAGGTATGGTCTTGTTTCATATGCCAGTCTGTCTGATCCATCTTTCTGTCTATTATGCCTATTGATTCTGTAGATAAGGGTGTCATAATATAAAGTCCTTCCTAATATTTGTTGAAGAGGCTGTGGGGTAGATCCTTGACACTAAAACAACTGCTTATGCAGTGACCGTGGTGCAAAGCTAGCACAATTCTGACCTAACTGGCTAGTTCAGGATTCCTCCAATCCAACGGAGTACCTAACTTGGTTAGAAACACCCCTCATCCTGACTCCAGCCATGTCTTAGAAGAAAGAGACATGCTGACAGTACCTGCTGGAACATGCACCCCAATGCCACAACTGTTGAATACATCTTCATAGTGGTACTGTTACCAGATTTGCCCATCACTTTGGGGTGTGCTCATTTATTAGGGATACGTTTCTAGTGTCTTTGTAATTCTATCAATGTGCTGCTTGTGTTACTTGTGTTTCTATACGGAGCTGTATCTCTCCCTTCTACAAGTACTCACCCCCAAAGGAGCTATCTTGCAGGGCTGGGCTCCTCCAGACACCAAAATAGTCAAATACACACACACACGCAGAATATCGTGACACGCGTGAACTGGCAGGGTTGATCAGCATGTACAGGCTGACACCCTCATATGCCAGGAATCACGTCATGAAGGTAACAATAAAATGCAGTCAGACATAAGCACACAGGCGAACAGAATACCTCTGAATCCAGCTGGGTGTCCAGCTGACACCCTTATGGGCCAGCATTCAGTTCATATGGCCAAACTGGGTCAATCAGCCTATACAAGCTGATCCCCTTTTGTGTCTCAAACTCGGCACGTCCCAATCTTTTGCCCTAACTGTCCTAGTAGTGGTAGCCTCTTGATGAGCAGACCCCACAGTATTTCTGGGCTTCACAGGGATCTTTGGCTTAGGTAAAAGAAGCGTTGCTGCTGAGCAAGTGGGGAAGGGGAAGTAGAGAAGGAAAAATACACCCAATTACTACCAGTTTGACTATAAAAGTTATTTATTGCTAAGTATATGAAAGTTATAATGGTACTAGTAGTAATAGACATGCAAGGGAAAACAAACAAAAACAATTACAATATTACTCTGGTTTAATTGAGTATTTGGGGAAACCTAGCTCAAGCTTAACTAATATAATTTAGGTTCAGAAAGCTATGCTTAGAGAGAAAAAGAAAAAGAGAGAGAGAAAGGGAGAAAGACAAAGAGAGAGAGAGAGAGAGATGGGATCTCACTGTTCCAAGGCACTCGGGTGATGTGTTGACAAGCAAAGTTTCTAACACGATTGTTGAAGGGAGACGATCTGTTTATCCCAGCTTCTTGAGAACAGTGGATGATGTCATAGAGATTTCTCTCTCTCAAAGCACGCTGTTTGCTGTTTTACAGCTTTCTTATACCCTTAGTCCAGCCTCTTCAAAGCATTCTTTTAATTGTGTAAATCAATACACACATACACCCTCTGACTCGGTCTCTTGCCTCAGCATTCCCTAACCTGGCGACCGGGTTTTAGTCAATCAAGTTTAAGTATGTCTCCCATACTGGGACCGGGGAATGTATGGCCTGAGATGCCTATTAAACTTTTCTTCTGCTTAGTTCTGGGTAGATGGGGGGGAGGGGAATAGAAAAAGTCCAGCAAGCTCGGTGCCAGGGCTCCCTCAGGAACACAGAGCTGACAGCTAACAGTACTGGAACTAAATATAAAACATTAATTTAAAACAATGAGATCTAGATTACATTTTTAGGTTGAAAACAAAGCCTTTAAATAAATACCAGGAAGAAACTCCATTCAAAACTGTACATTTTGTTGGCCAAAACAAAAACCAAAATCCCAAGATCACACAGCATAATATTGACTTAGTATTAATATTAGTAGTCCCATCATGGAACAATGATTATAAAAATCAAGGGAAGTCCAGACTTCAGAAGAAATGACATCAGCTGTTAGGAATATTGGTAAAGCTACCAATTGTCTTCAATTTGCTGCATCAGTACTGCATTCTGGGACTGTGTGCTTGTCTGTGAGGACTCTCTCAAAGAAAAATTTGGTACATTGCAAAATTGTCCTACATTGACACTAGGACTCAGCATAATATTGCCTGGTGCTGCATTAATTCAACTCCGTACATTCTGGTCTGGTAGGTAGCCACTGACAACTCAGCAGAACTAATTTATCCAGGCACAGTGCCATTCAAACATGGTTCAGTTAATTAGCATAGTGCACTAAAAGTGTATACGCTAACTGAAACAGGAAGTGGAACTGGACCTTGACTATAACCAAAGATATGGAGAGCATCTGTGAGCAGGCCCCAAATTCTGCCCACTTTGAATATTGGTAACCAGTAGGCCTGTGCAAAGCGGCTAGTATTTACTTTAGATTCGGATTCAGCCAATTCGCATTCAGCCGATTCAGGGAACAGTGATTCGATTCAGTGATTCAAATGACCGTCTCAAATCAATTCGGCTGAATCTGATTTGGAGATTGGGCCGCTGCCAAATCAGCCGAATCTCCAAATCAGCCCCATCCCCCACCCACTCTCCCAGCCCTGTCAATGGCTGCCTGTCCGGCCCCAGCTCTTTAAAGAAAAAAAAGCCTGGCACTCACCGGCTGCTGCCAGGTGAGAGAGTGATCCCCGCTGCCCCCCACTGCCCTGCACTGTGGGGGGCTCTCTCACTAGCCCCCATCCCTCACCCACTCTCCTGGCCTGAGCTCCTGGCTCTTTAAAAAAAAAGCCCCCATTCACCAGCTGCTACCAGGTGGCAGGACGATCCCTGTTGCCCCCCACTTCCCCACGCTGTGGGGGGGGCTCTGCCATGAGCCCTCAGAAGCCTAGAGGCCACTGAAGCAGTCAGAGAGTACGGGGCTTTTTTTTTTTTTTTTTTTTTTTTTTTTAAGAGCCAGGAGCTGGAGTGGGTGGGGCAGCCATGGGGTGCGGACTGGGAGAGCAGGCAGGGGATGGAGGTTTCATGGCAGGGCCTCCCATACAGCATGGGGCAGTGGTGGGCAGCGGGGATTGCCCCCTGCCTGGCAGCAGCCAGTGAGTGGGGGCTTTTTTTTAAAGAACTGGGAGCTGGAGCCAGGCAGGGGTCGGGAGATGCTCAGGGGGGCTGGGGGAGCAGGCAGGGGATAGGACCTGGCAGGGGTCCCCCCATAGTCCCCTCCCTCCTCTCCCAGCACCCCCCCCTCCCCGGCCCCCTACTTACCAGCACGGAGTCTGGGTCCAGCTCCCAGCAGCAGCAAGCGGGGACTGCACAAATCTCTGAAGCTCTCTGAATATTTTCTGAATTGATTCAGAGAGCTTCGAATCAATTCGGACCTTTTAATTGGTCTCCTGATTTGATTCGGATTTGGAGATTTGGCCACTGAATCAGGCCTAATATCCTCTGAATCAAATCAGCACCTGAAGCTTCGCACAGCCCTAGTAATCAGTACGCATGTAGCTGCTCCCAGTTCTCAATCTGCTCATTACTGTCCAAGTTCAACCATGGGATCTGGTTCTATTTATATAAGCCTATGGAAAACTGGGGCATAAAGCTCAACAAAGATCACTTCAAGCCCCTAATAACTATGGAACTATGAAATTAAAACCCTAGTGTTATACACACCTCATGCTTTGCCCAGCTATAGATGATTAGAGCACTACATTATGGAATAAGCCAGTGTATTTGTGTGTGTCATGTGTGAGTATTTTAAATGCTTATAAAATTTTAAGTACATTTGTAGTCTTACTACTGTAAGCAAACAAATACTTTTAGGAAGGATAAGAAGACAGAAGCTTTTTAACCGACTAAATCAGGGCTGTCCAACTGGCAGCCTGTGGGCCACTTTGTTGCTGTTGCCCCTTGCTCTGGCTCCCCCTTCCTCTACTGGATTCTACTGCCTGACCTGGCTTCTACTGCCCCAGGGCATGGGGTGGGGCAACATCCAGCAGGTAAGATGGCAGTCCATGTATCTATGCAACACAGTGCTACAAGGGAGCTTGCTGTAAGCTGCAGGTGAGACAGGCTGCTGCACTGTATGGGGGTTGTGTGTGGGGATGCCCACCCACATGCATACAGTGTAGCAGGGTGGGGGAGCTTAAACCTGAGTGTATTTGATACAGCATGGTTGGGGAGTGCTCACCTGCATAGGTACATGGTGCACAGCCTGGAGGCTGTGGTCCTTGCTAGTAAAGCCCTCATGGCATGCAGCCCTGGGGCATGTGGTCCCCAGCCACTTAGAAGTTGGACATTCCTGGATGAAGTAAACAAAGATATCTTTCATATACCATACTTTCTCACATAAAACGTGCCTAGAATAAGATATGCAACTTGTTTCTGCAAGATAGAATGAACCTTGTATTAAGTAACTGAATAGCAGTAGCTAGGGAGCCAAGTTTATTCATTGTTCTGCTGCCTGTGGATTGTATGTAGAATTACTTTTCCTTTTGCCTGGCAGAAACGTAAGTGGCAGAAATGGTGACTGCTATATTTCCTTACTTATAATGTGTATCCCAATTTCCAGCATCTATTTTTTGGAGCGGGGTATATGTTGTATACCAGAAAAATTGGTATTTATGTGATAATATGGTCATATATTTCTCAGAATAAATTACTATTCTTTGTTTAGATATAATAAAAGTCCACTGGAACTAATTCATAAAAATCAAAATCATTGCTTGTCATAGTTCCTTAGGACATTTGGATCTTATTCTCACATTGGTGGGGTCAAGGGTTAACACTTTCTGAAAAACCTTCATTGAACTAACTGACACACTGTGGTAGAAATAACAGGTTGTTCCCTTGGACTTAGGTGTATGCTTTGATCACTGGGTTAACAGCCCTCGAGTAGAAACTAGGAAGACCAGTATAAATATGAATATGAAGGAAGAAAACACAGCAATGGCATTCTGATCGAGTGTAATGGAATTTCCAATAAGATAAATCTCCTGCAGGAGATTAGAAATGAGTGTTGTGCATGTGTGTGAAATATATATGTACATGCATGTGATATCTTAAGTTTTACCTGCTTATGTTGTGTTTTCTCAGTGTAACCGTGATTTGTGTAGTGCCCCAGATACAAAATATCCAGTCAGTGTTATGTAAACCAAGAATTGAGTTGGTCTAATAAATGATATCAGATTTACCCAAAGAACCTTGTCTACCTATGGGAGGCAAGAGAATTTCATGCCAGGTAATCCAATTCACTGGGAGAAAGTTTAACTTTAACCCTTTCAGGTTTTGCTTTGGGAAACCTTGGCCAGCAAATGAGATCTCATTTCTTTGAAAAGCCTCAAAATGTTACTACCCCCATTAAAGTTCAAACTAAACCAAATGTTGGCAAAAGTGACTAATGATTTCGGGTGCCATAAATGTTTTGGTTACCTACCTAGAGACACCCAAAAAGGGCTCAGGACTCAAAGGATGAGTGCTTACTCAGCATGTTTTGAAAACCAGCACCCTTTAACGTGTCTCAAGTTGGGCACCCAGAACTTGAGACAAGAAAAAAAAAAATCACTGGATACTTCATAAAATTAGGATATGCAGGTACTAGAGATACTGATATACCATTTTTCAGTTGATGTCTGACAGAATTGTAATTGAGCAAGGAAAATGTAAATCTAATGCCAGTGCAACGTTGGTGAGCCTGCCTTCTCTATTGGGGGTACCTAGCTTCTTTTATTTATTTAGCTTAGCAAAATGTTTGTATTATATTTATAAACCCTTGAGGATTTTTCAGTTTTGTGACTTTACCTGTTGCCTTCTTCCATCTCTGCAAATGTTAATCACAATAATAAGTGACTGAATTTGTACTGCCTTTATATTATGGAAATTTTCCTTTCTAAATATCCTCCCACTCTCAA
Source organism: Alligator sinensis (assembly GCF_000455745.1). NCBI lineage: Eukaryota > Metazoa > Chordata > Crocodylia > Alligatoridae > Alligator > Alligator sinensis. The sequence continues at coordinate 407,634 of NW_005842236.1, forward strand.
TCTTTTTATTTCTCTCTCTCTCTTTTTTTTTTTTAATTTCTCTTTCCTCGAAGGGAGTTTTTGGTCTTTTTCTATTTGACCAGGAGCAGCACCAGCTGCTTTATGGCTCTTTTATCTGGTATGGTCTACTCAGAAACTGTTATCAAGGCTGACAGCCCTTTGAGCTTCAACAAGTTTATCTTCAGCTCTTTCTGTGGGGGTGCATCGTTTCACTTCTCTTTCTGCAAATAAGCATTTAATTTGTGTCTTGAGAGAATATTTTGTAAATCCAAATATTCAGGGAGGAAAGGGGCATTCCCCCTTACTAAGCCTGTGGCATGTCACTGACTTTAGAAAAAACTAAAATATCAGGTGATAGATCAGCGTAGATCAACTGCATCCTTAAGTTGATCAGTGTTCAACAAAGCACGTTCTGAGTCACAATAAACAATACATAAGCACATACTTTAAATTAAGCACATGCCTGACTATCCACAGGAACCATTCTCTACTGACTTCAGAGTCTGCATTAAGTCCTAAGAGAATTCATTGGTTAATTTTCTTTATGGTTTTTATCCATTCTAAAACCATGGCTATTTTTTCTCCTGCAAGAAATGACATGGTTATTACTAAAGGAAAACTGGCAAAAGGCAGAACTGGGCAGCACCTTAGTGATTAAATCAAAAAGGTTTAAGCTTTCATTGGCAACAGGCTACTTTGTCAGATGCTGTGAAGTAGACTGTTATTTATGAGTGCTTATGCCACTTTGAATCTGTTAGTAAGATGCTACCCTGCCTTGCCTTCTGCCTGACTTCTAATACAGCAAACTACCTTTCTACTCATATATGGGATTTATAAAAGTGGCCAAAAAAAGCAATCACTTCTCATTTTTTCATTCTAAAATAAATAAGATGGTGAAAATTTACAGTGGAACAAACGTGAGATGAAGAAATTTTAATTATGCAACTTCTAGGCTAACTGTTCAATCCTAGTTACCAAGACCCGAGAGAAATGTTTAGACACCAAAATGGAGGCGTCCTGATTTCAGAGGGAGAGCAGAATAGATATAACTTCCAGTGAAAGCAACAGGAGCTGTTCAGCAATCAGCGGTTTGGAAAAAATCAGACTGCTTTTATTTAGATGCCTAACTCCAGTCTCCAAGCTTTGAAAACTGGCCATAAAAGATCCATCTGTCTAACTTTATCTGCCTTGGCTTCTCATATTGCACCTGTTATATAAGCACTGACTATATTTTGAGTTACAGAACAAAAAAGAATTAGTGGATACAGAATGAATTACAGAAAAAGAAAATTAATGCTGATTCAATATTACCTTTCAGAAAGGGCAAGTCACCAGCATTCTCTCAGACTAATTCAGGTCACTTCATGACCTTAACTGCTGAATCTAAACAGATCTTCAAAATGTCAGAAGAGATTTTAAGGGGAAAAAGTATAAGAAAATATTTACTCAGGAAGTTTATTTTGCTTTTCCACCACCTGTGATGGATTGTGCATTGTTTTTTTATGTCTCCCCATAAATTATTCACAGACAATGAGTAAATTGCAGCCTTTTGAAGATGAACTCTTCAATGGACCCTCTATGGAATATCTAAGTTAATTATTACCTGGCAGCTCATCCACTCTGACAGAGAACCAACTCCTAGAATAAAGGCATTTAATTGGGCAGCTCTGTAATATAGTGTCAGCAATTCATCCCATGACTGCTTAGGGTAGATTTAGAAAGGTCCTGGCACCCCTAAATTCAATAGAAGTTTTATCACTGACATTGATAGGGCCAGGCAGTACAGTGTATATTCCTCAGCCTGAAACCTTGAGATACAGGGTGCCTCTACACATTCATTAATGAGCTTTTGTTACTGCACGTTACAGATAGTAATTCTAATGTATGGTACTAACTAAATGTGCATTGGGCTTCCCTAAGACACAGTAGCAAAAGTGTATGCCTTTTTATTGATGCTTAATGCACAGTAGCCTAATTTACTGCACATTAGTGTGTTAGTATGGCTTTTGTTGTGGTGCTCTAACACTCAGTAAAATAGTAGGCCTGCGCAAAGTGGCTAGTATTCGCTTTGGATTCAGCCGATTCAGGGGACAGTGATTCAATTCGGTGATTCGAATCACTGTCCTGATTTGATTTGGCTGAATCTGATTCGGAGATTCGGCAGCAGCCCATCCCCCACCCCTCTCCCAGCCCAGCTCCCCATACTTGGGGGAAAAAAGCCCCAGCTCAGCAGGTACTGCTGGGCGGGGTGATCCCCGCTGCCCCCCACTGCATGGGGGCCTCTGCATGAGTCCCCAACCCCCACCCTGCCATGCTTCCCCAGCCCCCTCATGGCTGCACTGCCTGGGCCAGCTCCTTTAAGAAAAAAAACAAACCTGAAGAAACCCCAGGACTCAGCGCTCCTGCCAGCGAGGGGTAATCCCTGCTGCCCCCCACTGCCCCATGCCACGTGGGGGGCTCTGCACAAGCCCTGGGAGCCCTGAGGCTGCACCAGGAGCAGTGGGTCCTGGTGCTTTTCTTGGCTTTTTTTTTTTCTTAAAGGGCCAGAGCCCCAGAAGGGGGGGCAGGCATGGGAGGGCTGGAGAAGTGGGGGGGTTGAGGGGGCTCATACAGAGCCCACCATGCACTGTAGGGCAGTGGGGGGCAGTGGGGGCAGTGGGGACACCCCCCCCCCTCGCCCGGCAGCACCCAGTGAGCACCGTGGCTTTTTTTTAAAGTACCGAGCTGGGGCAGGCAGGGAGAGCCATGGGAGGGCTGCGGGAGCAGGCAGGAGTCCCCCCATTGTTTGCCACCCATCCCCTGCCCCTAGTACAGGCATGGGCAAAATGTGGCCCAGTGGCCGGATGCAGCCCGCCAGGCCATTCTATCCGGCCCACAGAACACCTAAAAAATTTAGAAAATGAATATTAATCTGCCCTGGGCTGCCTTGCCGAAACTTAGTAAGCGGTCCTCTGCCCAAAATAATTGCCCGCCTCTGCCCTAGTACTTACCAGCTTGGAGTGTCTGTAGCTCCCTGCTGCAGCCACCGGGGTTTGTCTGAATCACCAAACCTCTCCGAATCTTTGCCAAAGATTCGGAGAGCTTTGAATCAATTCAGACCTTTAAATTAGTCCTCTGATTCGATGTGGATTTGGAGATTCTGCCACCAAATCAGGCCGAATCTCCTCCGAATCGAATAACCATCTGAAGCTTCGCACAGCCCTATAAAATAGGCTACTACACATTAAAGTGCACGTGTAGATATGGCCACAGAAAGCTACCAAGTCTACACACATTCAATATGCTGAATAAAGAAGTCACTTTTATGTTTTCTGAATGTGGAGCCCTGTCTTTTCTCCATTGCACTAAAACTTGTGATAGCCAAATACAAATTAACAAGTTTAAACAAAGGAACAAAGCAATGAAGGCCCAACTGACTGTAATTTAAAGCTGAACTAGTCAAAGGAAAAATTAATTTATTAGAAGAAACAATCTAGCACTGGTAGCAGGGGATGGTCTTGAGGACCATTTTTTCCAATAGTGATTTCCATGCAAACTGCCTTTCTTCTGGATGCAGATTGCCCCCAACTCCCATTGATAGCAACCACTCCTAGGCACAGGTACAATGATTCCATGATGAAGTATCATCTCAGGAAGTTTACAACTTGGATATGAAAAGAGGTCCCAAGATCATGGGAAAATGAGAGCACATTTCACAAAAAAGCAGCAACATTTTTGCTATGTTCATGCAATGCAACCTTTATCCAAAGCTACTTCCTGGGAATCTCTCCCCAGAGTCCTCATAAGCTAATTTTGTATTTTAACCCCCCTGAGCAGTTAGTTTCATGTCTGATTGGCTATATGTTGTTTCATCAAACTATTGAACCAATTAGAAGGCAGGGTAGATTTGCACCTTATAAACTTACCAAAGTGTGTGTGCTACTGTGCATCTGAAGGTTCAGTAGTACACACCTGAGAAAGTAAGATTCAGCCCAGGAAAGCTCTTTCTATATATAAGCACAAGCTTTAGTGGACTGAAGATCACCTTCTCAGGTGTGTGCTATTGAACCAATTACTTCCTTTTTTATATTGAATTTCAAGGTTGTCAGCAAAGTAATGAAGCCATCAAAATTGTGGAATACTGTTTTGTTTTGTTTTTAGAGGGCAAAGATGAGTTTAATGCTAATGAAAAGCATTTTTGCACAGTGAAGTCCTCTCTCTAGCCACTAAAAGCAGCACTGCCTGTAATTGCCCTAACTTCCCCAACTACTCCACTAATATGATTCAGCCCTGACTCCAGAGATGAGAAGTTAGTTTATTCCCCACACACTACTCTGCCTTTAATCACTCTACTGGCATCATCAACCATGATGCCCCTTGGGGCCAGTTTTAATAATAGCTTTTGTGTTGTTTCCTTTGTTCACATGCCAAAGGCCACCAAATTATTTAATGTGGCCAGATAACTACTTTTGACCTAAGTGGAGGTGGATTCACACTGTTGACCTAGAGAGCAATGAGCATATTGTCTTACATGCTCTATGATCCTATGACCTAGGACAATTGCCTTAGGGCCAAGTATTTAAATGTATTGAAGCATCTAACTCCCACTGAAATCAGGAGAACGAGATATCTACATTCATTTGAAGATCTAAGCATGACAGAAAACAATACAAATGAGAGCATAGCAGGGAAGGTACAGCGCATAATTAGCTAGTCAAATTTGCACAGAATAAGATTGCTAATGTGTCTTCTACAAAGAGCATATAACTCAAGCCATTCTACATCCCAGCTGACTGCTTTTTAATTAGAGACTGGAAACTACCAACTTATCCCAAAACGTGATAAAAGCAGCTCCCCACAGTCCTATTTCTCACTATTATATAGGCCATCGCAAAGAATAAATTCTTGTTGCTTGAATTGGCTGGGGTATTCAAAGCTGAAAGGAGACGACAAAGGGAGGCAAAAATAATCTATCAAAGCAAAAGTCTTCTATTTAGACACTCTGCTGTTGTGCTTTTTGAAAGCAGCCTCCACAATTCTTTTTTCACCCTTGCTTTTTTTTTCTCATTTGCAAATGAGTTTGGCTTTTATCCAAGTGATAAGATCTGGGTGCTTAAAAAAAAAGAAGTTCTAAATAGATGCAAATTTGTGCTTGGGAAACCTCCTTAACAAAAAGAACGAACAGCAGGGTCTGAATCCAAAACTACCGACATGGCCTATTATGATGCTAATATGCCAGGCCAAACCCCAAACCTAAACACTGAACTACATTTGAAAGCCTGCTTGGGATCTGAATTCTGCCCCTCAAACTCAGTAGGATCCCTGTTCTTTCCATACTTGCTCTCCCTATAAAACCGCCTGCCTGAAGGAGGCACATAATGATTCATAGATTGTAGAGGCAGAAGGGACCACAATGGATCATCGTGTCCGACCCCCTACCCCTGGCAGGAAAGAGGACCGAGGTCAGATGACCCCAGCCAGGTGACTATCTAGCCTCCTCTTGAAGACCTCCAAACTAGGTGATAGTACCACCTCTCTTGGAAGCCCATTCCAGATCCTGGCCACCCTTACTGTGAAAAATTTCTTCCTAATATCCAACCTAAATCCACTCTCAACTAGTTCACACTTGTTATTCCTAGTCACTCCCTGGGGCGCCTTAGTAAACAGTGCTTCCCCTATTCCCCATTGACCTCCCCTAATAAATGTATAGGCGGCCACAAGGTCTCCCCTCAGCCGTCTCTTGCAAAGGCTGAAGCGATTCAGCTCTCTCAAACTCCCTCTGTAGGGTCTATCACGAAGGCCACTAATCATGCAAGTGGCGCTCCTCTGGACCCTCTCCAGATTCCCCACATCCCTCTTGAAGTACAGTGCCCAAAACTGGACATAGTACTCCAACTGTGGCCTGACCAGAGCCGCATAGAGGGGGAGCATCACCTCCTTTGATCTATTAGTCATGCACCTGCTAACGCACGACAAGGTGCAATTGGCCTTGTTGATAGCCTCATTACCCTGCCGGCTCATGTTCATCTTGGAGTCAATTATGACTCCAAGATCCCTCTTTGCCTCCGAGCTGCTGAGGACACTCCCCAACCTATAGTTGTGCTGGGGATTCCTCCTTCCAAGGCTGAGTACCTTACATTTATCTTTATTAAATTGCATCCTATTTTTCTCTGCCCATTGATCCAACCTGTCCAGGTCGGCCTGAATCTGCTCCCTGCCCTCCGGTGTACTAA
>NW_005842236.1:414350-418066 GCF_000455745.1 Alligator sinensis
GTCCAAATCGCTGATGAAGATATTGAATAATATTAGTCCAAGGATCGAACCCTGCAGGACCCCACTGCCCACCTCCCTCCAGGCCAAGAAGGAACCATCCACCACCACTCTCTGGGTGCGGTCCCTAAGCCAGTTGGCCACCCACCTGACTGTGTAGGCATCCACTCCGCAGTCTGCTAGCTTCCCAGTGAGGATAGGGTGCGAAACTGTGTCAAAGGCCTTCCTAAAGTCCAGGAAGATGACATCAGCCTCAGCTCCCGTGTCCAGGCAGTGTGTGACCTGGTCATAGAAGGCTACAAGGTTTGTCAGGCAGGATCTACCTGTGACAAACCCATGCTGGTTTCCCCTCAGCATCATTTCCCCTGCTGGGCCTGCACAAATGTGTTCTTTGATTTAGCATTTTCCCAGGAATAGAGGTAAGACTGACTGGTCTAAAGTTACCTGGCTCATCCCTTCTGTTTTTTGAAAATAGGCACCATATTGGCCTTTCTCCAGTCCTCAGGGACCTGGCCAGAGCACCACGAGTGCTCGAACAGCTGTGCCAGAGGCTCAGCTATGACACTGGCCAATTCTTTCAGCAGCCATGGATGGAGGTCATCCGGGCCTGCTGACTTGTACCCATCCAGCTCCTCCAGGAGCTCCTTAACTATTTCAGAACTAACCGTAGGCAGACTGGTGCCATGTGGACATCCGTCGATGACCGAGGTAGGGGAATTGACTTGGTCGGTACATAGAAATACTGAAGCGAAGAACTCATAGAAGAGCTCTTCTTTTTTCCCCACGTCAACCACCAACTGTCCTGATTTGTCCTGCAGGGGCCCTATGTTGCTCTGAGCTTTCCTTTTGCCCACTATATACCTGAAGAAGGACTTTTTATTGTCCTTGATTGTTGAAACCAGCCTGAGCTCAAGCCCCACCTTGGCCTAACTGATTCCCTGCAATAGCGTGCCAGGGAGATATATTCCTCCTTGGTGGCTGCTCCCTGCTTCCATTGCCTATACATCTCTTTCTTTGCCCCCAGACTCTCCTGGAGTTCCCTGTTCAGCCAAGGGGGCTTTTTGCCCCCTTACCTTCCTTCCTATGTAAAGGGATAGACTCCTTTTGAGCCCCAAGGATCACTCCCTTGAGATACCTCCAACCCTCCTGGACCCCCATATGCTCTATGTTCTTGAGTTGTATCCCCTCACTAACTAGCCTTCTAAGCTTGCTAAAGTTGGCCCTTCTGAAGTCCAACACCTTAGCCCAATAGTTACTTTATCCACCCTTTGCTGGATAGTGAACTGGATAGTGAATCATAAATCTTTAAGAATCCTTGGACGTATTTCTTATTGCTTGAAACAAATTTAGCTTGTAAAAAGAAGCAATTTGGTGACAGAGCAAGCATCTTTATGCTGCTCCATCAATGTCCTTCAGCCCTTCTAGGAGGAGATTTGTCCTGATTCAGTAGCCAACATTCCGAATCAGGAGACCAATTAAAAGGTCCAAATTGATTCGAAGCTCTCCAAACTGATTAAAAAAAGATTTGGAGAGCTTCAGAGATTCAGGCATTGTCTAGCTCTTGATCCTGATAAGGAGGCCTGTAGTAGACTCCCACAACCAAGTCCTTTTCCCCAGGCCATTCTCCTGGTAATTAGAACCCAATAGTAATGGGTTCTAATTACTACTGTACACCAAGCCCACTGCAGAAAATGTAGGCCTTTAAAGCACAGTGAAACACTCAGCGCTCACGAAGTACTATCACAGTTGAAGCAAAACAGGAAACAGTAACATGATCATTAATTTTTGCTGCAGCCATGCATTAATAAGCAGAGATTATACACAAATCAAAATCCCCTTAAACTTTAGCTCTGAACTTTGTGCTTTGGGCCTTTCTCAAGCCAAGTTATGTAGCACTAGAAAGTCTGACATCTGTGTCTGGGTGGAAGATGATTTTCTGTGTTCTTTACAACCAACCCTGCTTCCTTCCTATCACATGTCCTTAGACCAGCACAGCTGCAACCAAAAACCAAATCCATATATGGCATTTTGGAGCGGGCCACCTGCTCTGAGGGAGAGGGGTAGTGTTTTCCTGTGAATCATCAGGTAGCAACCACTAGAAACACAACCGTAACAGCTTGATGAGCCAGTAGCCTGCTACAGTTTAACAAAGCCACACACTCCGCTTTGCAAAGCACATGTGCATGCACAGAATAAATGTTTCTGTTTGAATTGTCTGGGGCGTACAGAAACAAATGGTAGCAAACTAAATTTGCTTTTGCTTTATGGATAAACTCACATGATTTTTAATTATTTATTTTTATGAGCAATGGTAGAGAGGGCAGGTTGTTTGAAAGATACATTCTAGTTGAGCTTATTTCTCATCGTATAGAAAAAAAATAATTATGAGCCATTTTTCCTTAACTACAGAACAGGGACCAGTTTGCACCTTTATGGTTTCTGAAAAGTAGAGCTGAACCTCTCTCAGGTCTAAACCTAAAAGACACATTGAAGCATGATCAAGCGTCCAAAACATTCACAAAATACTGATCTGGACAAGATTTTTTGTTCCATTCAGTCCCTACTGTGGGAAAGGAGAAAATAGCGCAAGCAAAACCAAGGCATCAAACAGCCCTGTGCTAATGACTCACATTCTCTGAGGTAGTTTTTCAAAAGATTGTCCTCTGTGAGGGGGTTTCCCATTGTCCATTGACAGGCCAAAGTACTTGAGCTGTTATTTCTTTTGAGTACAGTCCTCTAAATCAGGGGTTTTCAATCTTTTTTTAACAAGTGTACCACTTCTGACTCGCTTTCAGCTCCTGTACCTCCTTATATATATTTGGGGGGGGGGGGCTGGGGCAGGTGCTGGACAGCCAGAGTGGGGCAGGGTGCAGGACAGAGCCACAAGCAGCTGATCCAGGGGGCACAGGGGGCAACTCCCACCGCTGCGCACACCTCAGAAGGGCAAGTGCGGCACGTGCCTGCCGGATCTGTGCAAGTCAGGGCAGGCCAGTGGTGGGGGAGGGAGTGGGGCTGGGGCAGGGGCTGCCTAGCCAAGGTGGGGAGTGGGACTGAGCCATGTGGGCAGGGGTGTGGATCCCTTTGCTATGCATGCCATCAGGAAGGGATGGAGGGATGTGTGCCATCAATTTGCATAGGGTGGGGCAGGGCAGGCTGAGCCCTATTGAACCAAGTAGAAGGCAGGGCAGCATTGGGCTTTTCTGGGCACCGGCTGAGTCAAGCTGTGCTCAGGGCCAGCGGTGACAGTGCTGGGAGTGGGGTTGGCGGGGCTCAAGCAAATTCTGGAGTGACTACAGCCCACCCCCCATAGGCTCCAACAGTGAGGGAGAGAGTGGGGCAGGGGCAGGTGCTGCACAGCTATGCAGAGCCTGGGACTGGGCTGCACACTCCAGGAGGACATGGTGGGAAGGGGGAGAATGTGCACAGACCCAGATCTGCGCATGGAGCAGGCAGGGGCTGAGCTCTTCCTAGCGGTGGGGTTGGGCTGTGTTGGGGGTGGGCAGCAGTAGCGCAGGCAGGGTGGCTACGGGAGGGGCTGCAGCCACTCCACAATTTGCCATAGCCCCTCGAACCTCGCTCCCAGCACCAGTGCTCCCTCCCTGAAGCACAGCCCCAGCCCACCACACTCCACACGCAGATCCAGGGGCTTACACTCCCCATTCCCACCCAAGGTGCGCATAGGAGTAATGCTAGGAATGGGGGTGAAGGGGGGGGAAAGA
>NW_005842236.1:418080-418350 GCF_000455745.1 Alligator sinensis
CACCGCCACCAGCTATTGGCTGAGTAGCAACCAAATCAGGAGCAAGCTGGGGTGGGGTCAGGGAGGTACCGTGATGTGCTGTGTGGGGCTAGCAGTGCCCGGTGCAACCCTCCTAAGAAGCAAATACACTGGGGGGGAGACTGCCACTGTGCCCCGGGGCATACTCCATCCCTGCCTGCCCACGTGTACCTTTGAAGACCTAAGTGCCCCTGGGGGCATAGGCAATGCATAGGAAGGACATGGGGGGGGGGGGGGGGGCGCGGCCCCCCC
>NW_005842236.1:418412-432653 GCF_000455745.1 Alligator sinensis
GGGGGTGCACATGCCTCCCCTGAGATTGCCGCCCCCCAGACCAAGCCAGCAAAGGCCAACGGCCAGGACCCTGGTTTGCCCCTCCCGCTGAGTCAGCAATCAGCCACTGGGGTGGGGCACCAAGATCAGGAGGCACCAGTTGCCCGTGCCTGGGGGTACATGTACTCCTGCTTGGCAGTCCCTGTGCTTTATGACATATGAATATTGTTTTTTTAAAGGTTTTTCACAGAGGATAAAACACTATCTTTTGAGAGCACCTAAAACTAGAACATAGAGATCACTAAAAAGCACACAAAAATAGAACCAGGATAAAAAAGAAAGAAAGAAAAAAAAAAGAAACAAGATCGGTAGTAATCAGAATTACGTGATTTCACCATAAGGCTTAGCGTTAAAAAGCCAGTAATCCCCAGCTTTCTAATTATAAAAAAAATACTTGTTTCTAACCGAGCAGTCTGCAAGATCTTAATATTTTGGCTAAAAAAATAAGCTGAGCTCAGTGTCCCTTTTGGGAACTGATCTTGACTTGAATAGAAAAATCTAGACCTCATTTTAGTATTCATTTCAAAGTGAGGGATGGAGAAGCTCCCTTGTTAAAAAGGATGTGGGGAAATGACTTCCCCTTATTCAGTACTTGGATGGAGGACCTTGGATAACTGTGCATGTTAACCAAATTCTTCTGTATGAATGGAATCTCTTAGTAATAGACAAGAAAACAGTTCCTACAAAGTTCCTTCAAAAATATTATGTGCATTACATGATAAATAAACACTGGAGAGACTGTAGACAGATGGAAAGGGAGGAGGAAGAAATCTTGAGGCAAGTGAAGCACACCTGAAAGTTTATTTGTTCATAAGTTCTGCGCATTACAAATAAGCATAGGGTTAGTTGCTGTGGACAAAAGCTCATTTCATTTTAGGTAGAGCAATAAAACATTAGCCACAGAGATGGATAACTAGAGGGCCCAAATGCTCACACAAAATGCAGTTTTCCTATTGCTGGAAGTTAGCATTCAGGTTACAGATCTTTGAGATCTTTCTGGATGCTCCACAGCGTATCTGCACTGCTCCTCAGTTGAGCCACCTCATCATCCTTCAGCTTTTGGTTGATCACACTTGTCAGTCCAGAGGCACTTAGCACACAAGGGAGGCTCAAGAAGACTTCATTCTCAATGCCGTACATGCCCTGCCACAAGCAAACAGTAAAGAGATGAAACTGGAAGAAGCATCAAATTGTTTCTTTATGCCAGTGGTTCCCTACTTTTTAGGCACAAGGCACACCTCAGAATATGCCAGCTCTTAAGTTTTCACTTGTTTAAAGGGCAATTCTTCTGTTGTCTCCTTCTGACCTGTTGTGATCTTTGCTATTTATGACAATAAAAAATTCCTCTTCGAAATCTCTGGGCACATCCAGATGAACAGGTGAACATGCACTTTGCAGCACCTCAAATGCTTTTAAGGCACTGCAAAATGCACACGGTACACATGAAAAGGAAAATCCCAGTACTGAAAAAAAAAACCCCACAAGAAAAAACCCCTGCTTTAAAATAATAAATAAAATAAAAATGATAGTGCACATGGCTGGAACATGTGCCACCCAAAACTAGAGCCTGGCTAGCCAGAGCTATACTCTGGATGCTGGCCAGGCTCCACACAACCAGATCGCCATTGCTGCAGCCCTGGGAGGCTCCTAGGACTGGCAGCCTCACCTACTGCACTGGGGGCAGTTTGTTACATGCCAGAGCATGTGTGCAGGGGTGTTCCCAGGAGACAAGTAGCAGCAGCATAAGTATGTGATGCTGCTATTTGTCCCCAGGGAAGTGCATGTGCATGCTCATTGGGATGCCCTGGGTTTATTCTGTGAATCATGTTTTTATACCTAACCATGCTAACTGCATGGCACCCTGCAGAACCCTTGAAAGCATCTTGTATCACTCTGGTTGAGAATCACTACTTAATACAGTTGTGAACCCAATATAAAAAACTCTTAGACTTCAGAGCTGATACCAGTGTGACTGAAAGTAGTAACTGCCTTTAAGGGTGTAGTAAACACTTACAGTAATATAGCTGGCATTCCCAAGATTAGCTTTGAAAATCTCAACTGTTTTATATGTGTATGGCAAGTGGCTTACAAAAGACTCAGATTCAAGGTTTTGGTATATGGGGGTGACAGAGAGTGGCCTAGAAATATGTACAGCCATCCCAGGAGGGCCAGGCCAGTGACAAGAGATGCTGGTTCTGCTCCTCTCCCTAACAACAATCAGTAAGAAATTATCTTATGGGTCAGAGGTGGAAGTTCAAGTTTTCTGCCCTTTGCATGAATCTTCCTTGTTCAGCAGAACCCTACCAAAGGGGAATTTAACACCAAATGAAATACCACACTGGGTACAAGAAAAGTACCCACTTCACAATTCCTTTTGGGGAGGCAAGATAATTCAACTGCTGGATTTCTACGAGCAATAATCTATGTACAATGCTCCTGCTGGCGTTTAAGTTTAGAGTAGCATAATTTTACAAGGCTTCCTCAAATATTTGGCAGATCCAGCAGAGTTGCATACATAATGCTGCCACAATAAATTGGGGCAGCTGACTAAATATTATCCCTTACCTTTACCATTGTTGACACTGGATGAACCCGGCACAAGTTTTTCATCATGGTCTCAAGTAGATCAGCAACACTAAGGCCAATGGCCCAGTTAGTGTATCCTTTAAGTTTGATCACTTCATAGGCACTAAGAGAAAGTTGCAGAACACACAATTAGGTGGTTTCAAGTTGCATTCAAAATAAAAGGCAGTTGCAAGGTAACAAACTTAAGTGATACAGAGAGGGGGTAATGACTTCCTTTCTAAAGTTGAGAAATGACAGAGCCAGGAACAGAACATGATTCATAACTTCAATTCCAGTGTTCCGTTCACAGGTTCATGCTGCCTGCCTGCTGTTGCCCCCTCCAGTAATTCCCCATCAATGGGAACCGTACGTGTATGGACAACTCATGAAAAAAGCATGTGCTGACTGTGGCTCTGTAAATGATGAAGTCTGCCTACTTACCAGTTCACACTGGAGGTGGCATGCTAAACCAATATACATATACCAGTACCGCTTTGCATTTAGCTCAGTCCTAATACTACAAATAAAAATCATATAGATGAATGTGTATTCAAGGTATAGCACAATTAAGGAAAGAAAGAGAGGGAGAGTATGCCTGAGGATGCACATGCTGCTGAAAGTGGGTAACATTCCACCTCTCTTCTCAATTCACTATACCTTTCAACCACCTGCTTGTGGACTTCTTTCCATTTCTCACTATCACGGTCAGTACCCATAGCAGGATTCAACTCCTGGAGGGAAACCCCCGCCACATTAACTCCGCTCCAAACAGCCACTGTAATATATTGAGAGAGAGGACGACAGTTTCAGTGACCGTCATGCTTCCTCCATTATTGTAGTGAAGGCTTTAACTATAAAACTTGCATTAAATTTTAAAAAGGAGGATGGGTAGCCAAATCCTTTTGCCATCTTGAAAATGTCAACCACAGACTTTTACAAGTCAGGGGACATGTTCCAGAAATGTTCCTTACCACTAGAATCTCCATGTTCTCCTAAGATCCAGCCATGGCAGCTGCTGGGGTGGATGCCAAGCTTTTCAGACATCAGGTAGCGAAATCTGGCTGAATCTAAATTGCAACCACTTCCAATCACACGGTGCTTGGGCAGTCCACTTAGCTTCCATGTGACATATGTCAATATATCCACTAAGAAGGAAAACAAAAGCAGTGAGCAAAACTGATTTCTTCCACAAAATGCACACACATCATATAGCAGCTTTAGTACATGTGGCAGGGTAGATCCTTATAAGCTAAAGGACCTGAAGGTGCAGATTGAGTCACTGGAATTAGATCCTAAACAACGTACAGGATAGGAGTGCTCATCTAACTTGTAGAATTTTTGGACTACCTGCCTTCAGGAAGATGCCCGTGTGTGGTGATCTTATTCTTGAGAATATCACTTAAAATGTGACTGAATTAAAATGGACAGAGATTTGAGCATGAGAAAATGTATGGCTGAATAAGTCTTGCATAGACATCAAAACTTCTTGTTGGAATAGTCATGCTTAAATGTACCTCCTTATCATGGCATACAATAACTTTTGTGCTTCGACATGATGAAAGGTTGGCAATATTAATGAAAAAACCCACCTACAGGCCCAAGCAACTGAGAGTCAAAAGGTCAACTATTTTTTTCCCCCCCAGTACAAACTACCCAATTTGTTAATTCAACTCCTGAAAGCTGGAGATGCATTAGTGATGGCTTATGTTCTGATCAGCCAGGGCTTCCCAAAAACCAAGGCCAGTGGATTCCTGCTAAAATCAAAAAGAGTCTACACAGATTCACACACTGACCTATGTGAGCCGTGCACCTCAACTCTCTTCCCACAGAAAAGTAGGAACTATAAATATGGAGAAAAAATTCTCTCAGATGTTAATGTCTACAAAAGCAAGAGCTGAATGCAACACTACTGGGCGTATCTACACATTTATTAATGTGCATTAAAACTAGTACCTCCACTGAACTACTAGGAAAAAAAATGCTCAGGCAGCCTATTTTAATGCACATTAGCTAAAGAGGACTTTGTGATGCTTTAATGCACATTAAACTACACTAATGCACATTACAGTGCATGTGCAGACATGTCCACTGATGAGATCTAAATTGATAAGAATTTGATACATTGTTCTATATTAAATGACTTGGTTTTACCCACTGAGCCAGCAATAAAAAGGACAATGCTCATCAGTAAATAAATCTCATTACTGAAATATTTTTCTGAAAACAAATCTCAAAAGGTAAAATTTACGTCAGCATTGTTTTTGTAATTCATTAGCAATTGTACTGTACATTCTTGAACTGGGTTCCTCACTCAGATTAATAGACATATCTTTGTACCTGTATACTTAATGGCTCATATGCTACAAAGACGATCGCTACAATGCATTGTTTAGTTTTTTGCATCCATGGGGTTCCAAGCCAGACTGGTTGAACTCGTAGCTATTTTTAAGCCAACATATACATAGCTCCGAAACATGTTAGGAAGGATTCTTAAGCATAGTTCAGAGTCCTTAGTGACACTAAGCTAGAGTAAATTTAAATCATACGTTTTTATTTCACCACTAGTAGAACCACCATAGTACTCTGAACACATGACTGTTTATATTCTTCTGGTTCAAGTAGTTAGACTGAACTTATTTTTAGGAAGCTTCATCAAATAAAAGTCCAGTTCTCAAGAAGCCAAAAATTCTTGCTTATTAAAAATAAGCCTTTTTACCTGGGTTGGAAACCACAAGAATGGTGCAATCTGGACTATACTTTATGATCTGAGGAATAATAAATTTGAAGACATTCACGTTCCTTTGGACCAAGTTAAGGCGACTCTCCCCTTCTTGCTGACGAACTCCAGCAGTCACTACCACAATCTTGGAATTAGCTGTGACAGCATAATCTAACAAAAAAAATATAATTAATTAATTAATTTTAAAAAGGTTGGGGGAGGGGGGAGAAGATATATATTTGAAACAGAACACGGTTGAATAAACTTAATGTTAACAGCAGAATGTAAATACTGTTCCATTAGCTCTACAGGTACATAAATCCTGAAGCCAAAAAGGGAACATGTTCAATAGCAATAGGGGCATCTGACAATGTAGACTGTCACTTAAGGAAGTTTGCCCCTTGCTGAATGATTTAGTCTTTAAGGTGGCATCTTGCCCTGTCTGACAGCATCTCAGGAAATGGTGGTGTTTACTGGTAAGAACAGAAGCGAGTTCAGGATGTTGTTCTTAACATTGCAAGTGACTCAATCTGTAATGTTAGCTGAGTGACTTAGCCCCTCTGCATCTGAGCTTCTTTGTGTACAAAACAGGAATAACACTCTCTTTATCTCAAAATGAATCCTGAAGTTTCATTAATATCTGTTTCATTATTCTTGAAGAAGTCACCTACAAACTAAGGGTAATTAAAAACATGAAAGAGCCATGAGATTAAGATCTTTTAACATCCAAAACAGTTCCCATTCTAGACAAACTTTGATAGTTCATCTAAGAATGTTACTAATTCTCTCCCTCAATTCCTAACTTCACCCTTAAATTTTAAAGCATCAAGCCCTGATTTGGTGTCACAATGGGAGGCCCTGTATAGATTTCAACAACAAAGTATATTCACAGTATAGTTGTATTTGAGAATCAAGATCTGAATTTCCCTTTGTCTGCCACAATCTTATGAGTCTGAAGAAACAAACTCCCATGTTGAAGATCCATCATTTCCCCCTTCAGCTTATCTTCCAAAACATCAACTAAAGCGAGCTCATCACAAAGACGCTAATGACAAAAAAATAATTGAAGTTATGTACAGAACCACTATTCATTATCAAGTTTAAGTATCCCACCAACTTACACAATATATCAAATGTCACACAGTAAAAAAATCTTCTCTCTGAATCTCTAAAGTAAAAATAGGGATATTATACTGTCCAAAAGCTGACCATGGAAATACATGTCAGAACCAAAATACAATGACACATACCAACAGTAAAAATGTGCTATTCATTCCACATGTTCCATTCCTTCCTTGGTCCTTACAGTCATGATATCTTGTTTACCATAAAAACAATTCTCTATGTAGTTAATTAACTCAAAACAAACTTGTATCTCTTTTCTAGTCACAATAGTTACATTTCCTTAACATCCAGGCAAGAAAGTTCATTCCTTTGAAGTATTTGCTCTAGATCTACAATGTAAAATTGGCTTGCAAACAGACATTTCAAATTAACTCAACTGCTTCAAACTTTAGTAAATCTTTTGATTGAAAGGTTTTCACCAAATAGTCTAATTAGAGTAAAAAACAGTGGGTCTATTTCCCAATTTTTCCCCACCAGAAATATTCAAACACCAAAACAGATTGTTAAACTGAACTCAATTACTTGTTGCCTGCACACAAAAAGCTAGGAGATAAACATAATATTTTCCTACTCATCAAATGTCCTGAGATTACTTAAGGGGACAGAGGAACACTTTCTATTCCTTCTCTAAAGTATGACATTTAGAGATACATTGATAGCACTTGCATAGCTTGCCATGTCAACAAATCATTGAAACACAGGGCAGCACTTTTTTTTTTTTTTTTAAATAGTACTTTTTAAAAATAACCTTCTAAGTATTTAAATCTCTTTTGAGGATTGGCATCTATGCCACTAAATGCTTTTTGCAAGTTTTAACCTTGCACAAGCATTGTTCTTTGTTTACTCAGCTATAAAACTAGCAGTACTTCCCTATGTCATAGAGTTAGGCATTGTTAGCTTATGTAAAGTGCTTTGAGAATGGAAAGTGTTTAAACATATATAATGCATTAAGATCTCAGGGCCCTCCTGTTGCATCCCTTATTCATCTAATCAGGTCCAGTGAAATCAGGAGCCAAATTCTCATTAAAGTCAGAGAATATTTGGACCAGGACCAATAAATAGCTTGGCAGGATTTATACTGAAAGATACTTGCCCAGGGAAATATCTGGTTCCCTGGCAACAGTCACATGAATAAAGTTCCACAGGATCAGGCTCACATAGAGCTTAAAATGTACACATAGCTACTAAAACTAACTCATTTTAAAGCTGTGACAAAAAGTACTTATACTTCTTCTAAACTGGTACAGAAATCTCAATGACTTCTTTTTACTAAATGGGAAGGGAAATTAAAACCACCCCATCAAAATATTTTGTTCCCACATGATCCTTTACCTTTAAAACTAAACTGAACTTTAGTAATGCTACAGCTTGTGGCAAATTTGATAGTTAAAAAATGTGAACTGCAAGTGTGTCTGATTTTAAGAGATCACTGGAAATCTGGGTAAGTGCAAGCTTCATTCTAAGGTTTAACTGAAAGCAGCCAGCGTTTTGTTGGGTCAAAATCTAAGAGTTTGTAGAGCAAGGCATAATTATTATGATGACTAAACACCCAAAAATACTTTAGTACAAATACATCTTAAATTGCAGCCAGCAGACTTAAAGCAAAAATATGAAATCTGAGATGAGATGCTAGAGGTAATCCATCTCAATGAAGCAATGATATTTGTGCAATTGACGAAGTAAAAGCCCCATGAGAGAAAATATTAAGGGCCAATTTCTACCACAGGTTATAGAGGTGAATATTAGGAGGCGGCCTTTTTAAACTATGCCATCACCATAAGGTAAAGTGGGCTACAGAGAAGCTTGTATCAAAAATTAAGATACGATTTGTAATCATCAGGAATACAGTTTTGGAATTGTCTCTCAAGCACAGCGGAAGGGGCAAAGAACCTGAATCACCTCAAGACTAAACTGGATGGGTCTGTGGAAAGCAGGCATGGTTTGATAGGATGGGAAATACTGGCTCTACAACCAATGTTGGCAAATCATGGTATTTGTGGTCCCCACCTTGGGACATAATGCAAGTAGTGTGCAAGGTGAATGGTAATCCAAAGCTTCACAGGTTAACATTTGGGACCAAGGAGTAGTTTTCCCCTCATGAATGTTATTGTTTCGTTTCCCACCCCTCCTACCTTTCTCCAGGGTATTGGGATGATGTCCATACCTAAGGATGGAGGTTTTTTGACTGAGGCGCACTAATGCTCCTGCTGGTATTTTGAAAAGGATCCTGGCTACAGGGCCTTATTGTGCTGCTGAGAGTCATTCCAATCACCTAATTTCAAGTCAGGAAAACATTTTTCCCTAGGTCAGACTGCAAAAGGTTTTGCTTTCCTTCATCAATGCAGTGCCAGGGTACTGATGGCGGCCTCAACTTTGTGGCATGTTTTCGAATGTTCTTGGTATCTTAGGGCTTGTGCTTTGTAGTTGTGCACGAATTTGAGGGATTCCTCAGGTTAAGAATTACCTACAAATGTGGGGAACTGAATTCAATGACCCAAGAGACCCTTGCTAGTCCTATGTTTATAACACCCATTGATTTTAACTGGAGGTGCATGCCTGAAATTCTGAAGGCAAATATCCTTAAAAAATTCTTATGACTGTAAGTCTCTCTTTAATAATGGGTTTAACAGTCGCATCAAATAGATTCCTCTTGTATGAATTTTACAGGTATTATTATGAACTATTTATTATCTAAAGATATTTCTTCTACATGTAAAAAAAAAGTTTATTTTCTGTTTTATAACTTCTCCATGCAAGTTCCAGGGTTTCCCTTGCAGAGTTCACCAAGGTTATTCCTTGCAGAAGGCAAAGATTTTTGTGAGTGATATTTTAGTGGCCCAATTGTAATAGTTGGAAGGGACATAGACAATTTTGGGTACCACAATACCCTTCCTCATGTCTCCGGGAGAGGAACATGACACAGGAGAGCTCTTTGATGAAGACTGAAGAGATTCACAAATATCAGAGAAGGAAAGTTTGAGAAGGTGAAAATAGTTAAGGGTTTGTTTTTTTGTGTGTGTTTTTTTTTTTTTTTTTTTTTTTACACACCCGAGAGAATGTATAATTTTAAGACAACTGGAACAGAAGGAATGCACTTCTTTAAAAGGTCACTTGAGTAGTGTCACTTTAAGTAGAGGTTTAGGGCAAAAGTCACTGCACTTACTACTAAAGCTGCAAGTTGTTCTATATAGGGGATTGTCTATAGGTTTCATTTGGACCAGATTTTAAAGGGATTTAGATGCATAAGGATGAAGGTAAGAGCCTAGTGCTACTTTAATTGAAATCAGTGGGAGTTAGATACCTGTGTGTTTAAGTCCTACTAAATACCTGTCTATATCTTTAAGGGCCTGAATGCCTTTAGAGATCTAACCTGCACCTCTAATTTATTTATTTTTTTAAATAGTGAACTTTTGCTCGTTTGTGCTTTCACTAAAACTAGTCAATCTTAAGGTTCTCAGATTGCTTGAAACTAGTCCTTTAACAGGTAGAAACCTGAGGCTTCAAAAATACCTGGTTAAGCAAAGGCAACATAAAACCAGGGTCATGAAAAGATCTGGCTCCGAATTTTTAGTTTCTTCAACACTTGCACACAAGGCTTTGACAGATACGAGTGCTATACAACCAGGCAATATGAGCTTATGTCAACACCTACTTAAATCAAAAGGGAGTCTTTTCACCAACTTCAGGGGGCTGCAGATCAGGCCTCACATGAATTAAGACAGTAGTAAATAAGACTATATATTATTTTGTTTTCTACCCCGCATTTCACAGCGATCTCTGACCTGTCTTGTATACCTAGTATGATAGCCCAGCCGTGAAGTCAATTCTGAACTTATTCCCAAAGGAACAGCCTGATGAAAGAATCAGTGGTAGAAGATTCTGGCAAGGCCTACAGCCCCGCTTGTTCACAAGTCCTTAATTACCTGCCTGAACAATGGAGTCAAGTATTCACCTCTGGATAAAGACAAGTAAACTTTTTATTGAACAGGCCATTGTAGGAGCCAGAGGAGAGAAACTGGAAATAAATTCAGCAAAATTAGTCTCTTATGAAGCAGAGGGGTTACCTAGCCAAGTTGAAGGAATAATTGATTAATGTAATTAATTTTAATAGTCACCACATTTTCAAACAAAGGCAACCCAACTTTTCAATACATTAAAATTGCTACTTTTTTAGCACTGCATCATTTTCATACTATACCTTTCCAAGAATGCTGACAGCACAAGCCATACCAACTTGGCCAACCCCAACAACAGTGACCTTACTGTTAGGGATGGTTCTTTCTGATGCTATTTGTGTGATCAGTTTCTCCTTTAAAGTAGCCATTGTATTCTGCAAGAAAAAGAAACACAGATCAAACTGAATCACATTTCTCTCAATCTCCATGTTAAAAAGTAGCCTTCAAGATTTAAGTGTCATACACAGATATGGATCTCCAAGTTACTGAATACAGCAGTGCCTGTAGCACTGCACACATGTTGGCACTCTATGTTGTTGGTGTTGCGTACTTCCACCTGAATAGATACAGCCTACCTACCAAATTCCTTCAAATCAAGTTTCAAATCTCACTTGGCCAGAATGTTCTCACTCTCTGCAGTCACTGTTGTATTTGAGCTGTTGAACTGTGACAGGGTAGAGGTAACTTTTGAGGTGCATTGAGGATATTTATCATTGTAAATCCTTTCAAACCACCCAGATGGAAGACATGAAAAACATGATAATTTAGTTAAGTTGTTATGGTGAATCTCCATGCCCCTCTTTGCCCTGCATAAATAGTGCAAGTCAGCACTATAATGAGTATTATAAACAATATGCGTCTAATAATCTGTACTGGAATTGAGCTAATTTTGGCAGCTACTTTTACTTGGTTTCAGATATTCCACCCTAATCAATTTGCAGATTACTCCATCGTACCACTGAGCCCATTTCCCCATTGAGTTCTCTCTTTCAAAACAGAGAAACATTCAAAGTTATATTGCATCAACCTCTCACTTAACATTAGGCACACCATATATTCAAGCTGCATGTTGACAGCCATTTGCAAACACTGCCCTGATCCTCCAAGATATATTACGTGAGATTAACTCCCTTCACAGGGGATTTAACTGAGAGAGAGAGAGAGCACCTGGGTAATGATCTCTGTGTATCAATCTGTAGCAGCCCACAGGAGCAAGTCAGATTTCAGTTGCAGAGTTTCAGGAACCTCAAACTAGATGCCACTTTCAAACCCACGTGTTGCAGCAGCACATGCATCTCAAGAATCACAGGCACAGCAGGAACAGGACAACTAATCCACCTACATCAGGAACTGCTGTTTCATTTTTCTATCTACAGACTTCGCAAAGTGCACTGGTCAAGAAAGAATTTCCTAATGCATACTGGGCTATCAGGTGGGGCAAAAAAGGAAGAGAGAATTTTTCTTCCAGAAATGGCATGGCCACATCCCATTTCATTTGTTGAATAAATCTGAAAGATAAGATGCATATCACAACATATAAACTGGCACAAGGGAGCCAAATTCAAGTTACATGGGCAAGCTTAATTCTGGAATTAACTAATCTTAATAGGGATCGGGGGGAGGAGAGAAATATATGTTCCTTGGTTTTCATACAGGCTCTTGAAAGCAGGCTCTGCATTTCTCCACAGAACGTTTTCTACCTACATTATTAAGCAGATGGCTGAGAAGGTGGCATTAGGGCAGACCATGAAGCTACTGCTGCTGCAGAGAACAGACAAGTCTATTTGTTACGTAATGGGGAACAGTAGGCCTAGGCTCACTAAGACAACTATAAGCCTTCCTTAGTTACGGAAGCCACTAAAAGTATTACGGTGACCAACACGAGAAAACAGGGATGGGAGCAATGGTCATAAGTTAGCAACAGGGGATCAAAGTAGGGACCCAGAGCAAAGCACACCAGCCAGCACCTGCTCCTCCTCCGAAACCAAGGAGCCTGTGGACATGAGCCAGCAAAACTCTGCAGGGAAGACATGAGTGGAGAAGGGACTGGAAAACAGCTTTACAAGGAGGGACAGAAAAACAACTTCACAATTGGTTGTGTTCCCCCTGACCAAGACCTCCTTCCTGGTCTGACAGACGGCAAGCTTGACCACAGCCACGAGGCAGCTGACCAGGAGATGCCAGAATTTTAGTCACCCTCAGGTGGGGAGCACATAAGCTAAGAGGTGCGGGGAGAAGTGCAGTCAGAACCTCAGGAAGGGATTGAGGATGCAACTCAAGTCACTGCACTGGTGTACCCAGGCCTCGTGGCAAGGGCACAGGATGCACCTGGTCCTCCACCCAGCAGGGGGCTTGCTCATGTCTATGCCCAGAAGCCCAGATTTGGCCATTGGAGCCTTCCTCCCAGCCTGGCTGCGTGACTGACTGTAAAGCCTTACCTGTGGCTCCTAAAACTGGGCTTTCTGCCCTAACCCTGCAGCAGCAACAGCAGCAGCACTGACTCTGCTAGGCAGGAGCCACCCTCAGCTTCCCAAGCACAGCCCACATTGCGGGAAACAGGGCAGGAGATGGGTGTGACAGCCTCCTACTGCCAAAAAGAAATGTCCACTGTGCATGCACAGCACCACCCCATCACCGCGAGTCACATGCTGGCTGCAACAATGCCTGTGGCCACAGGTCCTCCTGGCCTGCCCCGTGCAAAGGGCTTGCTGCCAGGGAGGGTTACTGGAGTGGGGGTAGGATGGTGACCTTCAGGCCAGATCCTCTTGTTGAAACCCCGTGCAAAGGGGGAAATGGGAGGAGGGGGTGAGAAGCTGAGCTAGGAGGGACCTGCAAAGGTCACGGAGAGCAGCTTATCTCAACTCATGGGTCATGGCCCAAAAGTGGGCTGCAACAATATAGGAATAGGCTGCAAACAAGCTTTAAAGATGGCTTTCTCCTTTAAAGGAGAATCTATGACCTCCCTTTTCCCACTACCAGTCCCTGCAAAAGGCTGCTTGGGGCCCCCCCCTTGCCCCACACACTGTGGGGCAGCGGGTTGGGAGTGAGGGGCACTGGGTGGGGACTGGCCATCCATGTTTACAATACGGGCCCTGCTCTAAAAAAAGGGTGAGAACCACTGATCTAGCACAAGCCCCTGGCAGCCCTGTGCAGCCCCATACAAAGCACCATCAAAGCCCTGCAATGAGACTGCGGCCAGCCCCAAGGCAACACAGGCCTCGCACAGGCGTTGCTCAGGGAGGGGGACTAGAAAGTTCATCCCCTGAGGTCTAGCCTTACTTCTCTAATAAAACACAACCCTCCCACGACATCCCCCATCCACGGGGGCGGGTGGCTTCTCCCCCTTAGCCCAGCCCAGGCGCTGTTTCCTCCGCTTCCCCGCTGCTGAGAGAGAAAGAGAGAGAGAGAGAGAGAGAGATTTCCTCTGCCCACCCCTCCAAGTACTGGCGCTGATACATCAGCCCCCGCCGCCCATCCCCAGGGCAGCAATGCAGGAGGCAGAGGCGGTCCGGCACCGCCCGCCCGAGATGCGGCGGGGAGGGCTCAGGAGCCCGGCACCCCGCGCCGCTGCAGCCGGAGGGCGCGGGGCTACCGCGGGCTACGCACCTGCGGGCGGGGGGGGGCGGAGGCTTCCTCCGCAACTCGCACCACTGTGATTGGAGGACCGAGCGCCGCCGCCCCCGCCTCCCTCAATCGCTTTCAAGGACAAAGGCTCGAGGGTGCTGCCCCCTTTTTCCCTTCCCCCAAATTTTCCAGCCGCGCTTTGAGGTCATTTGCAGGATGGGTGGTAGGGCCGCCCCTCCCGCCCCTGCGGCGCCTGCCCGTGCTAGGCGGCCT
>NW_005842236.1:432683-433259 GCF_000455745.1 Alligator sinensis
AGGAATGATTTTTGAGTAAACTTCCTAGCAATGAAGTCACCTACAGAAAGAAAATGTCCCCCTGACTTTCCCTTCCCAGATCAGGCAGGCCTCCCCTTCCTCGGGTTGACCCCACACCAGGTTTTTGAAGCCATATCCTCGCACCAAGTGCAGATGCTTCCTCAGCCTGTATTTATTCATACCTGAAAGTTTGCTAAGAAGAATTTTTCCAACTATTTGAGCTGGTCTAATAAAAGCTATCCGATTTACCCAAAGAACCTTGTCTGCTTACGTCCTTAGACCACCATGGCTACAACCTACATGCCTGCCCTCTACAAATGAGACCAGCAGGGAAGTGGTAGAGGGACACAGCTGGACCTGGAAGATCCAGGGGCTGTCTGTGCTTCAGTGTCTCAAGCATCCAGGCAAGACCCTGGCAGACAGAGAAGAGTCGCTCCATTTCATTGGTCTTCCGGCACAGGTTGAATAGACTAATGAAGGTCACTCCAAGTAGCTGAACCGGAGCCAAGAATTGCATCCGTATCTCCCAGGCCCAGACACATGCCTCATCCTGCCTCTATTACTGCTACCACTTGC
>NW_005842236.1:433290-444034 GCF_000455745.1 Alligator sinensis
GCTGCAGCAGGGCCTTGAAGCACACTGTACACATGCAAAGCCCTTCTCTACCCCAGCGAGTCTCATACTTATTCAGCCGCAGGAGCAGTTTTTGCTTCCTGAAATGTCAAAACAGTTCTTGACTCACAGGCTCATCTGCGTCAGCAGAACCTTAAGGAGGGTTGCAACATGTTTACTTCATGTTCCTATCTGTCGTGTCTAGCATCATGCTGTATTCCCCTCATGGAGTTGTGAATTTATCTTCAAAACATGCTGGTGAAGTAAAGAAGCAGGATATTATATCAAGGGGAACTGAAGGCTTGTCTATGCAGGGGCATCCAGGAAAAGACAGGGCGAATTTACTGAAGATACTAAGAGAATGCAGATAAGATGCATCCTGGCAGATGCTGTCATTCAGATGTAAAGTGGGTTTTGATTGCTATAGTTTACTCTTTGTTAGGCCCACTGTTAGCTGCTACACTTTGTTTCCTGGGCAGTCAGGAGCCCTGACATGAACACAGTAGTGTTGCATGATTTCTCACAGGATGGCTCTGACAAAGCCAAGGACTTCACGTCTGTGCTCCAGTCATTTATAGCCATTGCTTTTCCTGTTCCAACAGGTAGCTATCTACACAGCAATTCCTGACACTTATTTTAGCTTGTCCTAGAAACAATGTGACTTACAACCATGACTGAACTGTTGTATGGACACCACCTTTCCCCTAGAATTGTGATGTTTGAATCTGTTTTACAGGATAAGCTACTTGGGCAGGGAGACAAAGATTCAGTCTTCTTCTGTGTTTTGTAAAGCAATAAAAACACACAGACAACAGCAATACTGGTAATTTCTGTAGTGACATGAAATACTTTACCTGTGCCTTTTTTTAACCTACATAGGGGGAAATACAGTTGGATTTCTGATCTCTAGTTTTACCATTGCAAGCCAAGTGAGGAGAGGATGGAAGTACTGTGCTGAAAACTTAGCAATGTCACTACACAACATTCCAGTGGGAACTACCTCTAAACAATTTTTTTTAATTATTCACACAACAGAATCACTGGGAAAAGACAAATGTAGGGGCAGAGCACCTAATAATGAAAACTGGCAAAAGCTCTGGAGGAGAAATGATGACCCTGGATTTCTATGGAGACAAATACATGACAGAAGGAGCACTGAGTGGGGTCTTATGGGAATGGCCCACATCCAGAACCAGTGGTCTACAGATTGGAATCAGTCTGAGAGGAAGCTGTCTTTGTTTATTGCCTGGATCTCCTCATCCTCAGTTAGTGCACTGCAATTAAGTAACGCCAAGTGGCATAGGTATATTATCTACCATGTAGCAGAATTGTCTATCTGAATCCTTTTCTGTTGCACCAGCTGCAAACAATACATTCTTTATTGGAAAATGTATTTTGATTTATATTTCAATAGCACCAATATGCTATGCATTTTTCAAGCTCACAGAATTGGCAATAGCTGCCCTGAAATGTTTACAGTCTGGAGACAGGATGGTAAAATATTACCTTTATTTTGTAGAAATGGAGACCTGAGACCCAGAGAAACTAGATGACTTACCAAAGACTGCCAAAGTGGCAGCCGGGGTGCACTCCCTGTTTAGGCATGCTCCCTGTTTAGGCGATGGGCAGGGGGGGTGAGTGGGAGCACTGAGGCCCCCCCCCCCCCCCCCGTGAACGCTAGCTGGGAAGCAGAGTCAGCAGCAAAAGCGGCGCAGCTGCTTTTTGGTGAGTGAGATCGGCCGTGGGGGATCCCATCCTTGAGGTCAGTGTGATTGGCTGCCGGGTACACCCCCCCGGTCGCTGACTGGTGTCGGGGGGGGAAGGGGGGCTTGTGACCCCCATGACTCAAGAGGCACCAGTTGCCCATGGCAACTGGGGAGTTGGTCTATGACAAATCACAATTTCAGTTTTTTGAAACCCACAGTCCAAACAAATTAGACTGCTAACCTTCAGACAGTTAGAAAGTTTTGTGTATACTAAAACAGTGGGAGTGGAGATGAGTGTCTGTGTGGAGGGGAATAAGTGAAATAAATAGTTTTGACTCCATATAAAGTTTAATATTTATCTTGTATACAAAATCTCTTAGGGCTGAGAACCAATTATTGAAGTGTCTCCCCAATGAACCTCCACATCACTTGAAGCCAGCTAAGTTTTCATTACTCTTTACTCATCTGAGGCTACACCTATATCTAACTGGGGAATGAGCCTTCTTATTTCAGCAACCTATTTCCCTATGCATATAGAAAGTGCTCCTCTTTGGCTGTCTTCTGGCTTGTTTCATTTCTTGTCATTAGATCTTTCTCCTGCTGATGGGTTGAGTTTTGCTTGACCGACCGACCGACCGACCTTCCATCTGCACTGCCGTCTGTATCAAAGCAGGCTTATATAAAGTTAACTCGTACATGTCCACATATGTTTCTATTTCAGCTCCTGATTATTCAGTAGATATATCCATCCGTCCTACTGGGGCAAGTTAAAGTAATCTGCCCAAAGTCACACAGAGTTGCCTGAAGACCCAGGCTTAAAACTCAGGACTCCCCATTACTTAACTTTATGTTTATTCCTCCAAGCCACATTTTATTCAAATTAAAATAAAGTGTATTATATCACATAGTAGGGAAAACCTCTCCCTGTGTGTTTTTGCTCATTTTCTCTTCTGAAGGAATGGCTACATATTCTTGGCACTTGCTTCAGCTTTTGTTTACTTTTTGTTTAAAGATTACACTGTGTTCCAGATAGTACACGGATGGCAGTGTGCTTTATAACTCAGTTAAATCAATAAAACAAACAGACAGATATACACAGACACACATAGTGATCACTAGCATTCGGAATATCAGGTACAACAAAGAAGCAAAGGCATAAAAGCTGTTACCTGAGCTGCATTGCTTTTTGATAGCTAAAATAAAGCTTCTTTATTTGCACTTTAACTTAACCAGTCAAATTTTTAAAGTGGCTTCCAATCAGGAATTTTGGGTGCTAATCTTTAGGCATCCCATAGCTTCCTGGGTTGCTTGCACAAGCACTACAATGGCACGTGCATATTGTGTGTGTGTGTCTGAAAACCTGTTTTGTGTGCTCAAATGGGGTTTGTTCATGCTAATCATTCTGGTAGAGCTAAGGTCTGCCTCTCAATGCCTGGATCCATGCTTCACAGTGTGTGAGAGACAATGATCTCATGCATGGCAATGTTTTTTACGTCAATGGAAACGGAATGGTTATAAAATTTAGCAAACAGATTCAGAGAAAGCAATAATTTTGAAAGTGTTTAGGCCTAGCTGATAGCCTTGGTTTATTAAACCAGCTGCTAAATATAAAAAGCAATGATCCATGGAGTAATATGCCACATAATTTCCACACTACACACATATATGCTCCATATTAAAAAAAATCTTGGTATTCATGATCATTACAAGCTATCATGTTGAGTCACAGTAAAAAGAACAACATGGCTAGGGACACAAATCACACATAAACCACTATAAGTGATTGGAAACTGGTTCAAATCTGTAACACAACAGAACTTCAGTGCATATAAACTGCTTTCAAAATGGCCAAAACCAGTTTAAGATAAATCTGGATGTAAGTATCAGTTTAGGTTAAATCGGTTTATTGAACTTCTGCCCCAGATCCCCTCCAGACTCAAGTTAACTCACAGTCCCCCAGTATCCTAGGATGCTTTGCACCTCCTCTGCAACTCTCCCCTTCCCCCCAAAAGGGTGGGCAATTTAGCCTTGGCTCAAGCTGTCTGCTCCAGCAGAGTAGGGAGGCATGCTATAGCACCCCAAGCTTCTGGCCTGTGCCACTGCTGACATGTGGCTGCATTTCTGGAATCAAAAGTCAATGTCTGTTCACTTGCTTATTGGTTCAATCTATGCAGCATAGACTAACCTGTGAAGATTGAATCGATTCAGTCTTGCGTTTTTTGACTGTCTGTACTTAGTCTATATGAAATTAAATGGACATGAATGAAGGACTTTTTTAAAAGTCAGCCCTTTCAAAGTGATTTCCAACAATATTCTCAGAAGTCTCCTGTGGGCAGATAATCATTATAGCCATTCTACACATGAACAAACTTGGATCGGAAAAAGTAAACCCAGCCAAAAAGTTTCACAGTGCATAAATACAAGGGTCCTGACTTCCAAGTCTCTGATCTAAACCAGTGAACACTTGGCATAAAAATATTATCCTAG
This sequence comes from Alligator sinensis, assembly GCF_000455745.1. Classification (NCBI taxonomy): domain Eukaryota; kingdom Metazoa; phylum Chordata; order Crocodylia; family Alligatoridae; genus Alligator; species Alligator sinensis. The sequence goes on from NW_005842236.1 coordinate 437,481, forward strand.
GCTGAAGTCCTAGTTCTAAATTATCTTACTCCCTCAGGGCAATGTGAAGTCAAAGCAAGGTTCACACATGTGCAAGTAGGCTCAACACTATGCTACCACATGGGAGTATTTTCAGTCCTTCAAAAGTTCACCAACTACATGAAAAATATATTTTAGTTCACTCCCCCCGCATCATTCTGCTAAGCCATGATTTTATATTTTACAACAATGGTCTTGGCTGCACAATGGCTGCGCATTCAAAATACAGTAAATGATGTGTATTCCAACATATGCATTTTTTTAGTGTGCTATGAATCAGAAATTCACAAGTATTTGTGGTGGTTTGGAAGTAGATTTTCTACCAGCTCTAAGCCTGCAAACAACACACTTTATCATGTGATTCCTTAGCATGGCCCATCAGGGCATTTCTGTTCATCAGTCACTCAGTCCCAAGGTCACACTAACCATTGGACCATCGTTGAAGTAGCAATAACTTTCCTCCATTTTTCCTAGTCTTATGCAATTCTTGTACAATCAGTCAGTTTTAATCCCGCCCAGTCTTTTACATTGGTGGTCCAGCTTGTCTTAGATCTCTCTTCTCTTCTTTACCCGCCCACAACACACTGTAGAATGGTGTTGGCAAGGGTGCTGAGCCTTCTTGGTACATGTCCAAGCCACTACATCTTTCTTCTTATGATTTCAAGTAAGGTTCATCTTTGCCAAATTCTTGTCTGATTTCCTCATTCACAGATTCATTTCTTCTATGTGCAGGTTATGCCTAGAAGTCTTCTGAAGTACCGTATTTCAAAGGTCTCAATTCACTTTTCCGGTGCCTTAATGAGTGGCTGGGTCTTACAGCCATAGAGAGTTGTTGAAATGGCAATAGCATTTAGTAGGTGGAATTTTGTTTTCATTGTGATGCTGCTGCTAGTCCTGATTTTCTTTAACTTTGCTAGGTGTCCAATGGCAATGGCTATACTTCATTTTACTTCTTTTTCTAATGTAGCATCTTCTGTGATGGTTGCTCCAAGGTATTTAAACTGTGTTACTTTTTATAGCCTCTCACTACCAACTTTTGCTGATGAATCATTATTGCTTTGGGCTGATGTTACCATTACTTTACTTTTCTCCACACTAATTTCCATTCCACATGTCTTTGTAGCCTTATGCACCCTTTCTGTTATTTTATTAAGCTCTTTGGTACTTCCAGCTATTAAATCAATGTGATCAGCAAAGATTGTTAATTTCTTATCCTCCAACTGACACTGTTGCAGTGAAGGCATCTGACATGATTTGTTTCAGGTACAAATTAAATAAGCATCATGAGACGAGAACCTTGGTTTATTCCTACTGATGTTGCAAAGCACTCCACAATGTTGTTGTCAAGCAGGACTCTGCTACTTGTATTGGTGTAGAGTTCTTCTATAAGACTTATCAATGTGGGACTTACATTATGCTTCTTCATTGCCAGCCAAAGTGCTTCTTACCACACATTTCTGTCCATATTCTTCACTAAAGCCACAGATTTAATCAGAGGTCTTCAATCATTACCTTTGACATATGCTTTAAGGCCAAAAACCTAAGTCTTGTTAACTAGATTCCTTTATTCTAGTTATTCTGTGGTTCAAAATGTACAATAATTCATAGTGAAAGTATTCTGGACACATCTTAGCCAAATACCTTGTTTTTCCAGTATTTGAAAGAGATTAGATTTATTTAACTATCCCAACAAGCCAAGGAGAAAATAGTTGTCAAGATTCACCATAGGATCTCTTCTTGCACAAAAACCTACAAAAGGAACCTGCCATCAAGAGTCCATTGAAGAAAGCTGCCTTGGCAGAAAGTGACTGTCTGAAGGATGGCAGCCTCAGAGGGGGCCCGGGCAGGACAGCTATGGATATACCCACTCCCAACTGTAAGTGTGCACTCTGAGGGATAACAGTTTGCAGCAAAAGAGTGACTTCCTCTGGGGCAAAATATAATTTACTTTTCTCTTTGTCAGCTTGGGTAATTAATAATTGACCATACACAAATAGATGGATATATCTAGCACAGTATGATTCCGCTAAAGTCTTTTACTGCACAGTATGATTCCTTTAATTATATATATATATATATATATATATATATATGTATATATGAGGAATCATACTGTGCTAGGTATATCCATCTATTTGTGTAGATGGCCAATTATTATGTATAGCATTTAAACTGAAAATACTTTATCTTTAATACCCCAGTAGGTGGAACATCAAGTAGTAGCTCTACCAATGAAACCAAAGTGCCCTCTAACCTCTGCTACTCCATTCATGTGTGCAGACTGTTTTGTGAAAAGTCTCTGAGAGTTTGGACACATGCACATTCCAATTAAAACAAATGGAGTTACATTTTGCAATAGTGGATCCAGAGTGCAGTATGGCAAAGGTTATTTAAAACACTGATGGAGGTATTTTGAATGTCCATTCGGAAGTTTAAACAGACCTCACATGATCATATAAGCATCTTCCTCACCAGCATTGAATTCCTTGAGCAAAATACCGGTAAAAAAAGTAGTACATAGATTTAATTTTCTCTAATCCCTTTGTTTCAGTCAGTGGCTGCATGTATACAAGCAGTGGTCCTCACAGTTATTACTTTGCAGTCATTTAGTAGTTGCTTATGCAAGTACTAAATGACTGCGCACTAACTGACGTTACTGAGCACTACCATCACTGCACTGTTTTTTTCAGACGCTAATGCGCAGCAGCAATGACCTACTGTGCAGAAGCTTGCTACTATTGCACAGTGGCATCTGGTATAGAGGTGCCCAGTAATAACAACTTCTACTCACAGAAGGATTTAGCAATCTGTTGATTAACAATAATTTTCATTCATGGATCTGAAATGCTGTACGATTCATAAGTGTCTTGGTCACCATTTTTGGATTAGTGTGACCAAGACAATAGGAATATTAGGAGACTTTTCCAATTTTATAGGAGTCCTTGAAGAGTTGGGAATAAAATTCAGGCACTATTTCTTCAGGTACTTCTGACAACAGACCTAACTTGGATGTTCATATCTGAAAATAAAATTTCTAATGGGCATTTTTCTATTTCATGGGTGTGTCTATATGAGACAATGTACTACACAGTTTACACATGCACACTATTTCCTGCACAGTAAATTAGTCTACTGCACAGCTAGCTACTACCTGTAAATAATAGTAGTAAACTAGCTGTGCAGTAGATACTGCGCAGTAACACGTGTACATGCTGATTGAAAGCCAGGAAATGCAGCAAATGTCCCGCTTCTGTCCCCCAAAAGCAAAACAACTCTGACCAACAGTGGCTTAGAGAAATCCCTGTCCAGTTGGGGTCTGGCTGGGATCTGCCCCAGAAATGGGACAGCTCCTAGCTGCATGGGGGAAGCCCCACTGGGCTTGTCCCCATATGCACAGGGGTGGGAGAACTCTGCAGAAGCAGCTGTCTCCCAGCCCCCTGCATGTCAGGACCACTCCTGATGTGTATGAGGCAAGGAGACAGCTGCCGCTGCACCTGGAAGAGCTCTCCTGGCCCCTATGCACATGAGGACTAACCCTATGCTCCCTTCCAGACCCTGAGCTAGCACCCTGGGTAGCCTGGAGCTCTGCTGCAGGGGGCCCAGAACAGGGTAGGGATGGCTCTGTACCAGGCTGCTCTTGTTGGGAGCAGATTTACTTCCAATAGGGAGCATGTTTAGAGTTCTTAACTGAGGTTTAAAGGCTTAAAATTCTTACCATCTTTTTTGTACTACAAACACAGCACATTTAGAGGCCATCAAGTTTTCTGCAGTTTTTGTTGCATTGCTTTGTGAAATTTCAGTGGGGCATGAAGATGATCAATCTCTAACTGTAGAACCTGGTAAATACCACTTTTTGCAAATACCAAATAGTTCCTGATTTAGCATTTTTCTTTTTCTTTTTGGATTGAACAGAAGCCCATTTATAGTTGAATTACTTTGATGAAAAAGAATTAAGTCCGCACCATTTCAACAGACTGAAATTTAAGGCATCGCAAGTTTGGATGGTAGTAGACTTGGCAAGGGGATTTATAGACTTTCAACACAAGGTAATTGTTGTAAAACTGGGTTAGCTCAGTAGTAGAGTTACCATATTTCCAGTTTCAAAAAAGAAGACACCTGTCAGGGAGGGGGGTGGGTAATATGCCCGTTCTATCCCCCTGCTGCCCCCCCCCAAGTCATACCCCCAGCCCTGCTGCTGCCCCTCACTCCCAAACCTCAGTACCCCCCACCCCCCAACCATGCTGGTGCCTTTTACATGCACACACACACCCCAACCATCCCCAAGCCCTGACCCTCCAACCCCCACCCCCAACAGACTTACCGGTATGCAGCTGCCGGAGATAGTCCTAGCACTGCATGATGCCCCTGCCTCTAATTGGCCTGGCCCAGTTCGCTCTAGCCCCAAACAGCTCCTTGCTAGGGCAGGCCGGGAAGTGCCAGGAAAAACTTCAATGCTGAGCAGAGCAAAACTCCAGACATTTTTTGATATTTTCAAAAAACGCATAGACAAAGATGGGAGGACCCCAAAAAAGGACATGTCTGGGAAAACCCAGACGTATGGTAACCCTAGTCAGTAGGGACTGAAAGCTGTTATTCTGAAATGGGAGAGGTCAGTTTAGCCCATGTTAATAAATACCATTACTTTGGTCATTAATTTGCCTCCTGTTGGAACTCTCAACCAAGCACATAGGGCTCCTATAGACGTGCACGGAGCTTGCTCTGAGGTGCTGGATTTCCAGCATGTTGGAGCAGACAAGATTAGTCGAGCCTGCTGGAGCATGGAAATTGATACACTCTGGCAGCCTTCCGTGTCACATGTATCAGTGTTCCCCTGTGTTCCTGTGCTCAACAAATGGTGGTGGGGTGCTTTGAACTAAAACACATTCAATGAGCTTTAGTTCAAAGTGCCCCACCACCATTTTTTCAGTGCAGGGATGCGCAGGGGTGCTGATACATGTGATGCATGTGTGCTTTTAATTAGTGTGACTCACTAAGTAAACCACCTGGCACTGCATCCCAAATCACATGTAAAAATGCCCATAAGGCTTGGAAAGTCTCTATCCTAGAAGTAAAGACTAGGATGGACTGTAATTTATTTGTCATGTTGCTTGAGAAATTTTAGTTTGTATTACACTGCTGTATTATTTCACAAATATGGTAGAACAACACAAGATTTGAACACAAAGTTCAGTTCACAAATAAAAGGTATACACAAAAATGCTTACATATTCTTTTATCTTCAACTATATGGAATATTTAATTGTGTTGCTATATCAAGTATATTTTGTAATGGGAAATATACCAAGATGATACAAATTTAAATTACTTTATATACTAAAAGAATCTACATATTCATTTAGACTGCCTTAGTTCTCATTTGTACAAAGTTGTCGTCTATTTTGAAATTAAAATAGGTACTACAAGAAAGGAAGTAAGGATGCTGACTGATTCTCTATTTATTGTTAACCCTCTTCTCCCAGGCAGAATGGGTTCTCTGCAGTGCAGCTATGCAGTACAGCTGGAGCAGTAAATTCTTCTGGGGGGTGCATCTACACGTGCTATTACTGCAGATCAATAAACTCCAGACTTTATTGTTCCTGGGTGCACCATTTGAACTTGCACCCAGGAGCAATAAACTTCAGAGCAATAGGCTTCACAGTTTATTCATGTGCAGCATGTTGAGCCAGGTGGGAGTAAATACAAGTACTATCCTGCTGCAGAGTAAATTAGTTTACTCCAGCTTAATAAGGGTGCATGTGTGGAAATCAAGATGTTTGCTATGCAGCTAATTAGTCAACTGAGCAGTAAACATCTCATATAGATACACCCAGAGAGATGCAACTTATGCCACTAAAATCCTATTGCTGAAGAAAGCTGTTTTTTTGCAAGTAGATGACTGTGGAGCCTGAGGCTTTTTTCCACCTAAATGCAGTAGTTACTAAATGATATTGCTAAGTCTGCAAAACTTCTAAGTGAAGATCAGGCCTGAGGTAACTGTGTGGGTACAGTAAGTGTGGCTAAATGAAATTGCCACCTTTGTATAACCTCCTATATTCCTATATGCAATTTATAAACTGAGATATTAAGGATAGTAGTTTAATATAAAGTTCGATTTGGATCTCACATTTTTAGATATGGACTTGTATTCTACCCACATTCCACTCCAAGTGCACATGTATATCATTCATAAACTAGATTGTCATAGTTAAGAGAGAAAGGGTTATGCAGGCTCGGATAACACAGTGATTGCCGTGGTATCATAATGCAGACATGTAGATGCAGTGAGGCTTTTAGCACTTGGAATGGAAGAATGAGGCTTCTGAGATGTTCTGTCCTATTTCATGTTAAATCTTGCTCATATGTATGGCTGATACAGGAAAGCAGAGTCAGTAGTGTCAGTACTCATGCAGCGAAGCTATGATAAATCAACTCCACAGATAACGAATCTCAGAACTCTGATTTAAAGAATTCCCAGTGACTTTGGAAACAGCACATCATAGCTACTTCTCAGAGTAATGCAAAGGTCATTCATTCCT
>NW_005842236.1:444065-448818 GCF_000455745.1 Alligator sinensis
GTAGAGAGATCTAAGCACATGTGCACAATGTGGCTCATGCCAGTCTCAAAAGAGTATTGTGTGCGCTAATGCAACTGCTAAGGTCAAGTGCCTCTGAATGTATTTATAGTAGCAATCCAGTGTCATTGAGCATTGGTATGTTAAGTGCCTACATCACTAACAAAGTGAAATGACCATTGCGGTTCTCTAAGAACTCCATTCTCCCTTTCCATTTACTCTTGTGGTTCATGTCCTCTGCTGCTCATAGTTGCAGACTAAAGTTCCAGTATGTAAACCTTCTGGTTTTGTCCTGCTAGCTCTTTTAGCTAAAAAATTTAGATGAGGTTAGTATTTGGATAGGAAACTTCCCAGGAACACCTGCAAAGAGGACAATATGCTCTGCCATGGGTTCAGTAATGACTTCCCAATGCCTGAGTGAGATGAAAATGCAAATTGTGTTGTCTGAGAAGTAGTAAAAGTAAAGCTCTTCCTGCCAACATCATGCACTCACACAAATGGCAACATCACATACTCAGATTCTGAGTTTTTCAGGCAGCTGCATTGATTCATATAAACCAATGAGTTTCTTGACTTTGGAAAATTTTGCATGGAGATGCTGCATTCTTTATTAGACAAGAATGCCAGTGCTTCCCTCCAGGGCAGGAAGGTAAAAACGTCCCTTAAAGAATTCATTGATAGTTCCTAAAACATGAGCCTAACACCAATCATCACTCACCAATTTTCAGGGTCACCACTGAGAAGGTCATAACAAGCATTAAAGCTAGCTAAGTGAACAAAATTCTACTTCTGCACTCACACAGATTTTGTTCCATACTGACAGGGTGTATCCTTACAAGATGCTATGTCACCGTAGCTTGTTGCTATGGAGATGTAGCATCTACAGGCATGAACCATGACACTGATGCTACTGTGCAGGAGCAACGAGCTACTACACAGTGCGACTGCACAGTAGCATGGGAAAAAACTCATGCAGCTTTGGAACTGCACAGCAATGCTGGTTACTGCACAGTCACTAAATGACTGCAAGTAACAACTGTGCAGTCCGGCGCACATGTAGATGTATTCTGTGCAGAACTTGGTGCGTTGACTGACATTTTTTGTTACATGCTTCACTTTGGGTCTCACCTAAAGGCCACTCAAACTGAAGATTAATGCAACAGTCCATATACTTAAGTTTTAAGCAACTGGGGCACAAGCCATACTTTTGTTTCATGTTTGTACATAGTACTTTCACATTTAGGGCCATGACAAGGGTTTGTAGACAGCGCTGAAATACACATGGTAATATATAATGGTGCATCTTGCTGGGAACCCATCACCTTTGTACTCCTATTCTGCATTGGCTTCCAGTTAGTTTCCAACCCACTGAATTGTGCAAGGTCATTCACTCACTTAATTCCATTAAAATCTGTCCTATGTTGAGCATTTCTAAGGTGACTATCATGGTAGAATCTGTGCATTGCACATAACTCTCCTAAATACATATAACAGCTATGTTGCAATTAACCATTTTGTTTAATGGTTTTTTTCCCTTATCTATTTCTTCCTATAAACATGGGCCAGAATCTGTTTCAACCACAGGAGCATAAACCTGTAGCTATTCCACTGATTTGACTGGCCTTCACTTCCTTGGGTTCAGGCCATTCAGGCTGGAGTGTGGCTCCTGCAGCCCCTTCAGGTCTCTGGCAGCATAAAAGGACCGTAAAGATACTGCAACAGCCCCTGGGAAAATTCCCTAGGCACACATGCTGTAAAGAGCCAACTTTAGGTGGCTCCTCTTCAGAGCCCACTTTCTCTTTGGAGCACTTGAGGGAGAATTGGACAAAACACTACCAGGTCTTCTTCGATAAATTCACTGTCACAAGTTGGAATTAAGGAACCATTTAGAAATTTTTGCCTGCCTCGGTGCAGTACACCATCACAGGAAAGAAACAAAGCTAAATGCATGTGCAAGCACACTCGCAGTAGGAGAGAAGAGCCTAGGTTACAATGAGCCATAGAGGAGACCCTGACAAAAAGCTTAAGTAATACAGTCCAAAAGCACTGTCACACAGCTTATTCCAAAGGTTGCTGCTCTTTAACCATCAGAGGGTGTATCCAGACAAGTGTGCATGTGCAGTATGTGACACTGCAGACTCGCCTGTGGCACTGAGCACTGCATGTGCTGCACATACAGATGTTCTCCCCGCTGCTAATTTGCAGTGCGAGGTGTGGAGGGGGGTTGACACCGGGAGATCCCATTGTAAAATAAACCCATGCTAGAAAAAAGCAGGGTGGCACATGTGGTGGCAGTGTGCGCCACCAGAAACCGGAGTCTGACCAGCCAGAGTCATGCTCTGGCTGCCAGCTAGGCTCTCTGCTGCTGGATCACCACCACTGGAGCCCTGGGAGGTGCCCAGGGCCTCAAATAAGGCTTGCCCCAGCCTTCCCTATGACACCCTGGATAACTTGCTGTGTGACAGAGCACACTTGCACAAGCATTTCCTGGGGACAAGTAGCAGTAGAGTGTTCTAATGTAACAGGACAGAAAATGGCTTGTAACACTGGGGTTGTATGGTGGTGGGGTTGATGGAGGCAATGTCGGAAACTTAGAATATTGAGGCCAAAGACCTAAGAAATAATTGAATCATAGTAATTGTGACAGTAATTGCAGTGGGAGCTATACAAATCCTAATTCTTCAAACATACACAGGCACACACAAGTAACATATAAGGAATGACAAGAAAAGCCTGTGCACAGCAATCACACATGGCTCTACAGAAAGGATTGTGCGCTGGAACAAATTATGGCTCACTGGGGTTCAGGTCCAACATAAATCTGTGGTCTCCAAGCTTTACAGTCTTCCTGGCAAATACTCTCCCGACTCTCCTCCCGATAACTGACACTATCCTGACTGAACTGGTAGTCTGTTTTTTTTACCCAATGAAAGAGTACATTCCACCTTTTCAGGCCTCTTCCCAATTCTTCATCCTTTGCAAGGTCAACTAACCCAAGTGTGCAGTTGCAGTAACAGAGTTCTGAGGTTGTCAAGTCATAGTTCTATGTAAAAAAATCCACATTAAGTTCTGCGGTAATGGCCTTCATGTTTGGAGTTTTAGATATGAAGGCCCACCTGTTACAAAAGAACACCCAGACTGAGAGTCGTTTAATAAAATGGGGAATGTGGATGGGCAGAAAATAGTTACTGCATATGAATGAGATGCTAGTTTCAGTTTAAGTGTGTTTCAGTTCACTTTGATTCCACCCCCTGTTAGTTTTGTTTTTTTCCCATTCATTCAAACCCAGCATGGCAATGAGAAATCTCAGAACAAAACCAGAATATGTCATGCATGACGTGTGCATTTCCAAGAATTTATAGAGGATGATTCAACCCAGAGTTCTTCCTGGAGAAAGATTGTCATACAAACTTTACTACAAAACCACCAAAAAAACCTTCAAACTGACAAGGTTTGCACTCATCCAGAGACTGCAACAGTAACATTCTACTTTGAATTTCAGTGAAGGATTTGCAGTTTCCACACCCACAGCAGAGTGTTTCCCATGCAACTCAATTGCTTTCATTTCATTTTTAAATTAGTAATTTTTGCGTTTGACTGGGAGAGGAGTGAAGCACCATCAAGATGATTCAGGTTAAATGGTACTATGGATTGGAGCTTGTATGGGTAATACCTCACTACTGCCCCAAGATAACACCAGAAAAGAAGGCACTGATAAAATATAGTGAGCACATTTAAAATCATTTTTGGGGGCAGAGTCCTAAAACAACTAGCACTATGTCCTCCTAAGAGATGGTGAACAGAAGAGCAGGAAGAATGAATACTTGTTAAGAAGGGTGAATTCCAACCAATAGGATAGACTCATCATTGCATACTGGTTCATTCTTCCTGATTGAATCAGTGCATACTGATTCATGCCTACGCAAGGTCTGGATAAATAGGTTATTTGTCATCATTAATCCACCTCTGAGCTGGATTGACTTTCAAAAGAAAAAAATAGTGAGAGTTTACTAAAACCTCTGAATGGAGGGATCTCAGTTACACAATGTATGGCAATGGGGGATTAATCTCAGGCTTTCCCTCTAACTTGCTCTTTCAGCCTTTTTGGAGGCATTTGAACTTCAAGGCCTCCGGGCTTGGGGCTTGCATATAGGATGCCTGCCATGAATTTGGGAGTAACTGAAGCCCCAGGCTAAAGAGTCTGGGAGGAAGGATACTTGCCCATGGTTGTACCACAAGAATGATTGAGCTCTGTTCAATCAAAAGAATTCGGAATGGATTTGGCTGATTTGGCTCAAGATAGGAAATTAAAAAAAAAAGGTGTAAAGCAAGTTTTTAGTAAGCATAAATCATAACCACTTCAGTTGGTGGAGGACATGGTAGGGAAGGGGGGAGGACTGAGAAGTATTTCAACAGAGGTAGAGGAGCAGCAGCATAATAGTGTAGCTTTTGTTTCTCTATGTATCATGGAATGGGTGCATAGACGTTACTTGGAAGCAGGGGACTGGTGAGTCTATGGGAAAGATCTTTATATCTGTCACCAAGATTCCTAAGCATGATTACATTCAAATGACATTTATATGAACACCTAATTTGCAAATGTCTGCTACCAGAGCCAATCATTTCTACAATACAGTACAATTTCTTCTTCCACCTGTAATATGCCCCTTTGGCATGAATGATGGGCGTGCAGGGTGAGAGTTGGATCCACCAATTCTATCTGCTGAGAACTCTCACGCAGGTGTGATAGGGAAAG
>NW_005842236.1:448849-456379 GCF_000455745.1 Alligator sinensis
CTATTAAGGGAATATGAAATACAAAAACCATCAAGGCAATATAATAAAATCAAAAGTAGTACGAGGCTAAATATAGTTAAAGTTCAAGTTTATTAACATGCTAAAGCATCATACATTCTTCAATAATATCTTGTCAGAGATGTTCAGCTGACACTGTATGTGAAGTCAGCCTGGAAACTAGGGAAAAATTACTGTTCAGGCCAGCCCCCAGAAAGAAACTTGGCTTGAGCCTACATTCAGCATGCCATGTGAGTACTTTTACCTGATAAGTGGCATAGAATCTGTATCTTGATTTTGTAAGTTGTTTTGCTATTGCATTAAAAGCATCTTGCTGTACAGTAGGTGGGGCTGAAGGAAAGGATTTAAAAAAATGGAAGAGTTACCACCAGTGAGTGCTAAGGCTGCAGTGTCAAATTAGGGTTTAAGGGCTTGATTTTCCACTGCATCATTATTCTTGTAGCAGAGAGGTGCATACTGTGGGTGTCAAATGGGAGTGGTAATCAGGCCCCAACACTTCCCTCAGCTGCTCACCACCTGCCCTTTCCATTTTCTCCCATCTGGTTTTCTGCTTGATGAGCAGGGTGGCACATGTGGTGGTAGTGTGCTCCACCAGAAACCAGAGTCTGACTGGACAGAGTCATGCTCTGGCTGACAGCTAGGCTCTCTGCTGCTGGATTACCACCACTGGAGCCCTGGGAGGTGCCCAGGGCCTCAGATAAGGGTGCTCAGAAAATCCACTGTACTGGAGTGTGCAGATACCTTGAAAGAACAGTTTAAGGTAGGAATACATTCTCAGGGAACTTATTCCAGATGGATACCAACACAAATGGGCAGTATCTAGCCTACTGGGGGCCTTTTGAGGGAGCAATTAGGTTCATTCCAGCATAGATCTTGAAATAAGATCAATGTTTCTGTTTTTTTCAGATGGCTTAATTTTTCTTACAGACATCGCAGAGCAGTATTTTTGGTTTTGGTTTTTATGTAAATACAAACTGTTGTCAATCCTGACTGCAAGGGCATCCAGGCATTTTAACTGGAGCTTGTGCAGGCAATCATTGCCAGCTGGGGACTCATCTGCCTGCCTGCAGCCTTGACTCATGAGAGTAACACTAGTGACTAAGGTCCACTGAATGTGAGCTGCAAAATGACTATTGTTATGATAGCGCCAAGGATTTTTGTAGGCGATATCTTTTACTGGATGGGACAAAGTTAGACAAGCCTTTGAAAGCAAGACATTCTTTATCAGGTCCCACTGTTACAGTATGGTCATTGTTATGTTAATAATTTCTACTATTTTCTTACAGCTACTAGTCTATCTGATTTTTTTTAATGTAGCCATCTTCCATGTATTGATGTTATTGACAGAATTAATGGATGAAGCCATATAATAATTTAAGCTTGTTGCCTAATGGACTCTTGTTTACTCCCATTGATTTTGATGTTACTGTGTCATTTCCAGGTCTATAAATTAAAACCTGCCAAGCATTTGATTGATCCTTTAGATTTTTTTTTAAATACCCAAGAAACCCAGTTGTCGTCATAGCAGTGACAGATAATACCTTCAGAGTAACAAGCTTAACATCTTTAAAAATCATAGACTTGCTTTTCATCTTAGATTTGTCTGGTACAGAAGCTGATCAAACTGTGCCACAAGAATGTATACAAGCCTGAAAACTTGCATTTTTTTCCATTTACTTCTGAGACAGTCATAGGCTAGGATGAACTTCAGAGTCATACTGGAAGTGTAAGCACGGTTTGACAATCTCTGGACCAGAGTTTCTATGTGAGCAAATATAAAGGCACATTTGACTATTCATAGGTGCAAAATGCAAGTCTAAAATTGTATTCATATTCTGAATTCCATCTCTGCAAAGCTCCAGTGTGTTCCTATATTGGGCTCCCACTCAGTTCCTTGGTGACACAGAAGTTCAGCCAATCACTTACGTCTAACTTCAGCCATTTGCTTTTGTCCCAGGGAAGCCTGTGGATTTATTCATGGATTTAACTTCAAACACATGCACAGGTGTTCTGCTGAATCAGACACAAGGCATGGATCTGGCTATGCTGTCACACAAATAAAAGATGCAAAGGAAGTAGAGTCATGCAGGCATGAACTCTTCCTAAATGAGAAAGAGTTGGTCAGTAGAAGCTAAATTCTCTCTAGTTAAATGAGAAGATCACAAATAAAAGTTGTTAGTAAGCTTTTAAGGGGAAAAGTTACAAATACTGGTGAATACTTGGCCACCTGGGAACTTCATTGAGCACACATCTGTGTATACTGTGTGGCACATCTTTCTCTCTTGAAGCCTGTGCCCTCTGGGATCTTTCTGTATGCCTCCCTGTGGTTCTGTGAAAGTTCAGGCAGTTCCCTGTCATCAGCTTTGGACTACCCAGGGAGCTGCCTCTTTTGTGAGTGTTACATCTGAATGGTATGATAAGCCCTTTGTTCTTAAGTACCAGGGTTCATTTGCAAAGGAAGTAATATTCATTCTATTCCATTATGGAAGTAAAATGCATCAATTCCACCAAAGTGAATATGCTTGTTTCCTTGCTAGCAAGGGAAAATATATACCAATTATTTAATGTTATTGGGACTGGGATTTTGGTTATGAAAATTCAGTGCGTCCCCTGAAGCCAATTGAGTGATATCCTGAAGCATGTGGTTTTATTATCAAATAGTTTAATTTTTTTTTTTAAATGTAAAAAACAAATTACCCACCCTGTTGACACTCAGGCATAGTCACTGCCTATTACATAAAAGTTCTTGAATTTATATATTCCAAACATAGTACACTTCCATATCATGCCAGTTTCTACACATTTTCGCCAACACTTTCCCATACATATACTTTTTTAATTTTAATATCACACAAAAACATTAGATAATTGTGAAACTAGGAAAAGAAAGAGAACACAAATGATAGATTCTATCAAATGTACAGAAAACAATTTATTTATCCAAGGGAGTTGTTCTTTGTACCATTTGACTAAAAATATTTCTTTTTAACTTAAGGATTCCAATCTCACCTCTGTTATCTGTATTTCAGTAGTACCTATGAACCCAGTCATTGATAGGTTCATAGGCATCTATGGGGCTCAACACTGTACAAAACTCAGAAGGATGGGCCCTGCAAATAAATGCCTCCCGTCTCCACTGCCACTAGGCTCCATATGCTCTTACCAGCCTTTCCCATTACCTAGAACCTCCACAAGAGGAAATTAGGGTTTCTATGACATGCAAGAGAAAGCTGAACAGCTTAATATTGTTCTATTATTCATACAAGAGAACCAGCAAATGACCAAAATTATTCTAATCCAAGTTGGAAAAGGGTGTAGTTTTCAGAGGTTTTTTGTGGGTTTTTTAAAATGCTTATCCTATCTTTTGAAACCAAAACAATAAGTATAATACAGATGAGCATTTTCTTAAGTAGGCTATAGTGCCTTTCCACATTAGATGTTTGAGCATTTGTGAAAAAATCTTTAGAAAAGGTCAGATATTAGGCTGAATTTTCACCAAAAGCAGTTGGTGGTGTTACTAGCTTATAGACTGGCTGCCATTCCCTGCCTTTTGTTTTTAAATTCAAATTTCAACTCAAAAAAATCTTCAGGTTTTTTTTTTTTATCAAGTGCTATACATATCTAGTAGACGTGAAGGACCAACTTAAGGACCAACTGGAATCTTGTCTTGGTTATTTTGTGTGCCTGTTTACAATGAATCATTACCTTATTTTTCAAAATGAGCAAAAGCTCATTTAAAAAAATGTGAGAGCACAAGTGTACTAAGATGTGATATGATATAACACTAATTAAAATAGATTTGCACCATGTTGGTCCAAGGACCAATATCATGTCATTTGATTTTATTTATTTACTACAGATTCCTTGCCTTACCTTAAATAGCAACATTTGCACGTGCCTAGAATGGATCATGTTGACCTTTTATTTCACTGTACTCAGTATTCCTAATGGCCTACTGCATGGTATCATCAACACAGTAACTTTTATACAGAATCCTATGTACAATAATTTTATTTTGGTAACTCTATGAAAATATTATAGCTGGCCAGTTTTCCCACTACAGTGGCCAGACATCTAGAAGTATTCTTTCAGACTATTATAACAATGGAATTCATATGCATTTTTCATTTGAAATTAAGATTTTTTTCTTCCCAGAAGTTAATAGCACACAAGTCATTTGCTTCAAACTCTTGCAGATCTTTACTTTCATAATTGATAGGCACTCTTGCCAGTATGATATTTCTGAGAAGCTCTTGTCCATTCCTGTATTTCCCACTGAATCATCAATTTTCTTGATCATTTTCTAAGGTCTAGGGAGCATTTTGTGCAGAAGTGTCTATAAGATGGCTTCTATAAGATGGCTTCTACTAGTTGATGGTATCTTTTTAATTTCACCTGTTTGCATGTACTGAAACAGGTGCTGAAATGGCACAATTAAGGCCTCTATTGACCCCTCTGTTAAATTCTATGAAATATGAACTTTAGTTTCTACCCAGGAGAACTTTTACAATCTTTTCTCCAATTCCTGATGAAGGGTGTTTGTGCATGAAAACTTGCAATTAAAGAATTTTTTTGCAAAAATCTTAGTCTAATAAAAGATTTCACCTCTACCATAAGCCCAGATTGCTTTTTCTTCTAGACCAATACCTCTATAATCTGGATGTCTGACACAATCAAGGCCACACCTTCATAGCTATACATTTATTCACACTGAGTAATAAAGCAAGAGTAGTTTATAGTTGCATAGTGTCATAGTTGTTAGGGTTGGAAGGGACCTCAATAGATCATGGAGTCTGACCCCCTGCCCTGGGCATGAAAGAGCACTGGGGTCATATGACCCCAGCCAGGTGCTTGTCCAGTCTCCTTTTAAAGACGACCAAGGTAGGAGAGAGCACCACCTCCCTTGGAAGCCAATTCCAGATTCTGGCAACCCTTACTATGAAGAAGTTCTTCTTCCTGATGTCCAACCTAAATCTGCTCTCTGTTGGTTTGTGGCCGTTGTTCCTAGTTATTCCAAGACGTGCCCTGTTAAACACAGCAGCTCCTATTTTTTGCTACCCGCCCACCTGCCCTATGAATTTGTAAACGGCTGCAAGGTCCCCTCTCAGCCTTCTCTTGTGGAGGCTGAAGAGATCCAGGTCTCTCAGTCTTTCCTGTAGGGCCTTACCTGCAGGCCCCTAACCATGAGTGGCCCTCCTCTGGACCCTCTCAAGGTTATCCAGGTTCCTCTTAAAGTGCAGCACCCAAGACTGGATACAGTACTCCAACTGCAGCCTGACCAATGATGCGCAGAGGGGAAGTATCACCTCCCTGGACCTGTTTGTGATGCATCTGCTAATGCATGATAGTGTGGGGTTAGCTTTACTCATTACTTCATCTCACTGATGGCTCATATTCATCTTGAAGTCAACTATGACTCTGAGATCCCTTTCTGCTGCTGTGCTGCTAAGAAGGTCCTCCCCTAGCCTAAGGTGTGTTAGTGATTCCTTGTCCCTAGAGGCAGCACTTCGCACTCATCTTTGTTGAACTGCATCCTATTCTTTTCTGCCCACTTTTCCAACCTGTCCAGGTCTGCCTGGATTTGATCCTTTTCCACTAATGTGTTTAGCGTTTGCAGTTTACTTGTGCAGTATTGTTATCCATGAGCCACTAAAAAGTGGCCACTAGTTCCTCAGTCCATTATGCACCTCATGCTTCCTTTGCCACAATCTGCCTGCAATGACTCTGGCTCTCCCTACTGGGCTACTACAGTCTATATATATTTTCATCAAAAGATACTATGTTTTTTAAGGTGTTTCCATGACAATTTTTTCTTTTGAGTTTGCTTGTAACAACTGATGTGAGGACTCATTTAAGACACAGGGATTTACAGTATTATTATTATGACGATTATGACATCTGCCCTTTTCTGCAAATTCTAATAGTTGTTGTGGAAGAAGAATTATTGTTTAGTGTTTTCATCACACAGTCAGCCCAAAGTAGGTGAGGTTTGGCACTAGGCAGAAAGACACACCTGACAAGAAGAGTTCTCCATTCTGTGCAAGATCCCGTATGTCCTCAACACATGGAGTTAGAACTGTACAGACAGCATTTGCAGAACCAGCTCTCTGGTAACTGGACATGGCAAGTCAGATCCTCAGTTGAAGTCTTCCTCACTAAATTGAAACTGTTCTATATCAGCATTTCCCAAACTGTGTAGGGTGAATACTTTGTGGGTGGTGGGGAAGGTTGCTGTAAGGCAAAGCCAGGACAGAAGTGGCAATCAGCATTGAGGAGAACCAATGGCGATCAACAGCTATCAGTGGCAAGAAGAATCAGTGGCAGAGTGACTGACTTTACTGTGGTGAGGCCTAACCACCATTAGGGAAATGCTGTGGGAATATTTAGTCTTGGAGGCCATATCAAAGATTTAAAGCATTTTCTGCACTCCCATGAAATTTCAGATTACTACAAGATGCTAGTAATGCTAATTCTCCAAATCTTACTAGTATAACCTTATACTAATACTAGCAAATTGCCCATCAAGGATGACTGGGCAGGGGGGGAGGGGAGCACTGGGGTGTGGGCAGGGACAGAGGCCTGAGTCTGCCTGCCCCCCCGCTCTTGGGCTGGGGCCAGGGCCAGGACTGCAGGTGCTCCCCACCTCCTCCCAGCCACTTCAGGCTGGGGCCTGGGCTGTTCCCCCTTTCCCTCCTCACTGCTTTAGGCCGGGTTCTGGGCTTTTTTCCTCCTCCCCACCACCACTTTGGGCCAGGGCCAGGGCCTGCAAGCATGGCGGCAATCATGGTAGCAGTGGCGGTCCTGGCCATGGCAGAGTACAGCCACCAGCAACCCTCCCTCTCCTTCCCTCTCCCCTCCATTCCTCCCCTCTTCCCTGCTGCCTCCCCCTCCCCAGTGGCTGTTTTTGGGGGGGCGGGGTGGCACTCTGGCCCCTGGCTCCAAGGAGGAGGGCGGGGCAGACCAGTGCTGCTGGCCTCACCACCCCCCCCGGTCCGTCCCCTCTGTCATAGTGGTGCTTTGGCTGCCGAGGCAACCCATCAGAGTGTGAATAAAGCATTACAAACAGACAGACTAAGGCTTTTATCATATTGGAACATATCTAATGCTATTAGCAAATAGTAATAATTATCTATTACTAATACTAAATTCTAATGCTAAATAATTATCTATTACTAATTCCTCAAGTCACTGGAGAAGTACCATCAGTGCTGCCTGCAAGAGATCCTTTGGAGCCAGTAGAAAGACAGATTCATAGATGTTAGGGTCGGAAGGCACCTCAATAGATCATTGAGTCCGACACCCTAAATAGGCAGGAAAGAGATTTGGGTTTAGATGACACCAGCTAGATGCTTATCTAACCTCCTCTTGAAGACCCCCAGGGTAGGGGAGAGCACCACCTCCCTTGGGAGCCCGTTCCAGACCCTGGCCACTCTAACTGTGAAGAAGTTCTTCCTAATGTCCAATCTAAATCTGCTCTCTGCTAGCTTGTGGCCATTATTTCTTGTAACCCCC
>NW_005842236.1:456799-471483 GCF_000455745.1 Alligator sinensis
TCTGCTTGCAGCTGTTCCCTGCCCTCCGGCGTGTCCACTTCTCCCCATAGCTTTGTGTCATCTGCAAACTTGGACAGAGTACACTTCACTCCCTCGTCCAAGTCCCTGATGAAGACATTGAAGAGTATCGGTCCAAGGACCGAGCCCTGCGGGACCCCACTGCCCACACCCTTCCAGGTTGAAACCGACCCATCTACCACGACTCTCTGGGTCCAACCCTCTAGCCAATTTGCCACCCACCGGACTGTGTAGTCATCCAAGTCACAGCCTCTTAACTTGTTCACCAGTATGGGGTGGGATACCGTATCGAAGGCCTTCCTGAAGTCTAAGTACACGACATCCACCCCTCCTCCTGTGTCCAGGCGTTTCATAACCTGGTCATAAAAAGAGACTAGATTAGTCAGGCGCGATCTGCCTGCTATGAACCTGTGCTGGTTTCCCCTCAGCATAATTTTTCCTGCCGGGCTCTCGCAAATATGAGCCTTGATAATTTTTTCAAAGATTTTGCCAAGGATGGAGGTGAGACTGACTGGCCTATAGTTGCCCGGGTCCTCCTTCCTCCCCTTCTTGAAAATCGGGACCACATTGGCCCTTTTCCAGTCCTCCAGGACTTGGCCTGTGCGCCACGAGCGTTCAAATATTCCTGCCAGATGCACTGAAGTTAACATCCTCTGACCAGCAAACACCATGAGCATCACGGTGATGATCATCCAACATCAATTTCACTGGACTGGCCAGGTCATCCAGATGTCCAACCCCAGACTCCCGAAGCAAGTTTTATTCTCCCAACTCAGTCAAGATGTATGTTCAAGAGGATGGCAGAGAAAGTACTTCAAGGGCATTCTCAAGGCCAACTTGAAAAAAATACAACATTGACATCACCTCATGGGAAACTATTGCCCAGGATTGGCCCAAATGGAGGAAGAGTCTGCTGCAAGGATCTCAGTACTTTGAAACCTCCTAATGACAACAGGAGATAGAAAAGTGGGAGAGGCAGAAGCGGTATGCTACAGACCTAACCAGGAATCCAGAGCCATCCACCCCTCATGGAAACACATGCCTGAATTGCAATAGAACCTGTCGATCCCAGATTATCCTTGTTAGCCATCTTTGGACCCACAGATAACACAGTCACAGAAGACTATCATCCTTGACTGCGAGAGAATTCCTGATGATACTAATATACGTTTAGCATCTTCTTACAACCACAGCTCCAACTTCTTACCCTCATGGTTAGGATGCAAAGTTCAAGGAGAACAAAAGCAATGACACACAATTGTTCTAAAGTCCATATCTTCAAAAGCGAGAGACTAATAAGATGCCAATATTTAATTCATTTAAATAATAATTATTTTCAGGTAGTGGGACTGATCTGTGATATTTTGAATACTTAGCAACTATGGAACTTCAACCAGAGACTTTGCTTTTAGTGGAGGAGAAACTCTGACAATCCAGCCTGATCTTCATTTTGGGAAAGCAGTAATAGAAAGTGAGTAATTCCTGTAAGTTGTGTTGTGTTTCTTTCACCCATTCACCCAGGGCCCTTCAGCTAGCATAAACAGCCCTTGCACTAGCACATTCACACCTTTTAAGCTGCCAGTTATATAGTTCTCTCCCCCAGATAAGCGTGTCATTTTTTACTTGTTTGTGTTCCCAGTCCTCCAGCAGAATATGATCTGCCTGCCACTGCTTCTCAACCTGTGCCCCTTTGGCTTTTTGCATTGGAACATAAGCCTGTTAATAAGTACCACTCTCCCTTGGTTGAATTTGACAATGTAAGTTTGATCATGGTCCAAAGTGGGAGAAACGAGACATACAGGAGGAGATAATCAAGCTGAAAGCTGGAAACAGATCATGAATCACAGACAAAGCAAGCAATCATGACAAGACAGTGAAATTTTTAAATGATCCAAGTCCCATTTTCAAAGTGAATTTAAGTAATGTGAAGCAACACTGAACTTTTCTGTCCTTCTCCCTTCCCCATTGTGAAATTCTGAGTTAGGTACACAGGCTCCCCACATAATGCATCAGGAGAGTTAAAACAGCTAAGAATGGGATTCATAAAGGTACCAAACTAAGCAGAGATGTGTAAACTACCTAAAAGGAAACACTGAAGATAGATGCGTCTTTAATGCCACTCCTCCAGGGCTCATGTTTTTTATTCTGTTACTGGAAGATGCTACCCTCCATTCTGAAACCTCTCTCTCTCTCTCAATGCCCTAACCATCGATGCTGTGGTTCTCTCTAGGGTGGAGCCTTCTTACTTACTAAAGCTGAAGCTCACCTATTTACCTATAAATAATCAGACAAACAACGCCCCCCATTTACCACTGTGACAGTGAAACAACTCAGAGGCTAGACATGGAAACAAATTGCTGGAGACGGTCTTCTCTCCTCTTTCTACTTTCTGGCTTGTAGGACACAAAAAGAACAGCAAGGAGCAATTGGGCAGTGTGGTCAGGTGCAAGTTGTTATGGGAACTGTAGTTCTGTTGGATGGCAGTGGAGTCTGCAGCTGCTGGAGGCAAACTTTTACCCCCCCACCCTTTTTTTTTTTTTAAACCGCCAAAGCCCATGTCCAGGGAGTGGGAAAGCAAGCTGATTTTTGGCAGAAAAAAATGGGGTCAATTCTCTCTCCAGCAGCAGCAAACTCCACTGCTGCTGCACAAAAGAGTGATTCCCAGAACACCTTGTCCTCTATGACCCTCATTATCTGCAGAAACTCTGTACTCTCTCGCATTCAGAGCACCCATGAGACAGTGGTTACACAGACCTGAGTTACAGATCTTGCTCCACTGCATGTACCATTATTCACTGGAGCAGGGTATCAAACCCTGGGTAGGGGTGGGGAAAGCTCCACCCCAGCAATCACTGGGCTGGTGGAAAGGCTCCACCAATCACAATGAAGATTGTCTGAGCCCGGATGCACCGGGCAGCTATTGGTAAGCCCACCACTTTAGAAAAAGCCTAATTATTCAAAAATTACAAAAAGTCCTACCCTTGGGATGAATGTCTCTAGACACAGAATAAGTATTTAAACATCACAGTCATAAGCTTATAG
Organism: Alligator sinensis; assembly: GCF_000455745.1. Lineage (NCBI taxonomy): Eukaryota > Metazoa > Chordata > Crocodylia > Alligatoridae > Alligator > Alligator sinensis. The sequence goes on from NW_005842236.1 coordinate 459,860, forward strand.
AATAGTAGAGCCAGAAGGGACCTCACAAGGTCATCTAGTCCAGCCCCCTGCTCAAGGCAGGATCATCTTTAAAAAAAGCATCCCATCCAGGTGTTTATCCAACCTGGTCTTGAAAATGTCTAGGTATGGAGATTCTGCAAGTTGTCTAGATAGCCTGTTCTGGTGCTTGACCACCCACATAGTCATAAAGTTCCTCCTACGACAGGTACTGACATTCAAAAAGCCTGAGATGAAAAGTTATACAGTTTTCTGTAAGTGGCATAGTTTAGAAAAGCAGTTTTGCTTTTTGGTGGTGGGGAAGGAGAGGCAGGCAAATCTTAGACTGAGTTCCATCATTTTTAAACCAGTCTATATGTGCCAAACTTTCGTTTGGTTACAGGTACAGCCTGGTTTCCAATCACTTATATGGGTAAACGTGTAATATCTGTACCTGGCCCTATTCTCCAACTTAAATTTACTGTGCTGCAGCTCCTAGTTCCCTATGACCACAGGGAAAGCCTACTTTCATCCTGTCTATAATTGCCATTCAAGAATTTGAAGATTGTTATAAAATGCCCTCTCTACCTTCTTTTTTCCCCCTGACTAAATAACCCTAGTTCTTTTCAGCCTTTCCAGGCCTCCAATCACTTTTGTTGATTGGAGGCCTGATTGGAGTGCTGAATAGGAGTAGAAGAATCACTTCCCTTAATTTGCAACTGACACTTCTGTTAATACAACCCAGTATGCTGTTGGACTTTTTTTTTTTTTTTTTGCAAGAGCACTGTTGGCTTGTACTCAGCTTATGATCTACTGTAACACCCAGGCCCTTCTCTGAAGTACTGCCACTCAGTCAGTCATCCCTCATTCTATATTTTTGCATGTAATTATTTCATCCCAAGTGTAGGACTTTCTGTAATTTTTGAATAATTAGGCTTTTTCTAAAGTGGCAGGCTTACCAATAGCTGCCCGGTGCATCTGGGCTCAGACAATCTTCATTGTGATTGGTGGAGCCCTTCCACCAGTCCAGTGATTGCTGGGGTAGAGCTTGCCCCACCCCTACCCAGGGAAAGGCAGAAAACCCAGACCTGGTTGAAGCCTGCACCTTGCTTCAACCCGGTTGGTCCATTTGCAATCCAGGGTCGGAGCCCTCGGATGGTATAAAAGAGCAGCATGCCTTGCACATTGTTGGCTATGTTGAGGGACGGAGAAGAGGACAGGCAAAGAAGCCTGAGTTGAGCCAACAGGGCTGAGCCAGTGCCCTGAAGAGCCCAAAGACCCTTTTTTGTTGGATGAGTGTGGTAAGCAGCCACGTCCTCAGCCTGTCACTGAGGAACACAGTGTTGGTGCGGCAGCACTGCACAGAGGGTCCAGGAGGAACCAGGATGCTGGGAGCCACTCAAGGCAACTCGGGTTTGCAACCCCTGGCTCAGGGCCAGGCAGGCAGTGCTGACAGCGTGGCACGGAGTGGTCCAGGAGGGATTAGGACCTTGGGAACCACTCGCAATGGCTCAGGTCTGGGCTCCCTGGCACAGAGCCAGCTGCCCAGTGCAGACAACGGTGCATGGAGGGTCAGGGAGCGGACCAAGCCCAAGTGTTGCACGAGGTGCCCTGGGCCTCCAACATGTAGCAGAAGGCAAAGCATATATGTGATGGTGCTCAGGGCTCCAAGGGGGCGAGCGGCCCAGAAGTAGTCAAAAGGTTCAGGAGGCTCCTGCAAGTGAGGAGCAATGTGCTTGAGGGGCCAAGGACCACTCACTCTGGACCCCAGAGTCGTGAGCTGCTGGGGAAAAGGATTCCCACGGGGGAGGGGAAATTCCTCCTGGTTAGTAAGGGGCTCCTAGAGGGGTGGAGCCAGGGGAAGAGGGCCCCCTTCTAGTTTATAGGCTTCATTGGGGTTTGTGGAAGGCCCAACACTAGTCACTGGAGTGCAGCCAAGGCCTTAGGAACAGCCTGGGCTTTGGAGACTTCTGAAGAGTCAAGTTTATGTTTGATGTTTATATGCCTTATATTCTGTGAGAAAGCGCCTTATATTTTGTAACACTGCATCTTATATTTTGTGTCTTTTTATAATTGTACATTGGTAGTTTAATAGAGTGTAGAGTATATGGCTCTTAGTTGGGGCTCTGCTGGGACCCCTCTGTTGATACTTACCTGTGCTACCTGTAGCTTACCCGTTTCAGATCAGCTGCTTACCCATGCATTGTTTGATGTTTCTTGAGGTGGTGTAATCTTTCAGCCTTCATTTGCGGGTGTGGTGAAGTGGGCTTCTCTCAGGCCAGCTGTCGCCAGCCTCCCATCTGCCTCCAGGCATGCCGTCCACCTGTCTCGCCCACCACAACTCGTTGGAAGATTAATAAGTTGTTAAATAAGGTGGAAGGCTGCCTATTTTTCTTTGCACCACGATATAAGGCAGCGTCTGAGGCTCCATACCACCCCTACACCACAGCCCAAGCCTTGCAGATGGCATCCAGATGTTAACAATCACACCTGCCCCACACTAGGCTCCAGAATCCTCCTGGTAGGACCCTCCTTTGATCCCTCCGCTCAGGCGGCCTATGCCGCCTTCATTTGGGCTGCCAAGCTCCTTGTAGCTGGCTCCCCTCTCGGGCATGGTCCCCACTCAGGGCCTTTGGCCATACACAGGCCCTGGCCTCACCTCCAAGGCCAGGCCAGGTCCCAGGCCCACGACTCTGGGTTCCCCTCGTGGTGGGCACCTGACCCTGTTGACCTTCTTGGTCCTGGCCCCAGCATGGACCAGTCAAGGGGGCACTCTACTCCCAGCCTCACTAGCCCCATATTCTCTCCAGGTCCACCTTCCTGGATGTAGGGAGCTGGGGTACCTCACACCACAACTGGTGCCCCAGGGTCTCACAGGGGACTCTCACTCCCCACCTGGGGCAGCAGGTAGTGGTGCTACTTCAGATCCTACATTCGACCCACACTTGGCCTCCCAGCAGTGGAGGACTTGCTGGGGTCAGGACTCGCCTCTCTTGCTTTGAGGCTGAGCCCCCATTCACTCGGCCTCTGGCCCAAACCTCGGCCTTGCCCTAGGGTCTCACAGCGGACGCTCCCCCCCCCCTGGGGCAGCAGATCATGGTGCTACTTCCCATCTTACATTCGACCCACACTTGGCCTCCCAGCAGTGGAGGACTTGCTGGGGTCAGGACTCGCCTCTCTTGCTTTGAGGCTGAGCCCCCATTCACTCGGCCTCTGGCCCAAACCTCGGCCTCAGGCATCCGAAGACTTCCTGGGCCTACTCCCCTTGCTTGGGGCTCCACATCACCCCCCTTAATTGGGGCTCCAAATCTCCACCCCTTACTTGGGGCTCCCCCCTCACTAGGGCTCCACAACTCTGCCCCCTCACTTGGGGCTACCACACCACCCCTCACTTGGGGCTACAGATCTTGGCCCCCTTCGCTGGGGTCCTAATTTCCACCCCCCCCCTCACTCAGGGCTATAGGGGTTTGCTCCCCGGTGGGCTCAGGTGGCCACAGCCATGGCTGGCCCCACTCTTCTCCTCAGGGCCTGCACCCCCACAGGGCTCAGGCAACCACAGCCATGCCTGGCCCCAACTACCTCCGATGGTATGCAAACCCACCTGAAGGTGAGGGCTAGGGTTAAGGCACCCCTACCCACCTTTCACCAGGGCGGTAACTGGCTTGGCATTTCCGGGGGGCCCCCGCCCCCCTGAGAGCCCCACCGGGCCACCCACTCTCAGCAGGGTGCAGTTTTAGGTCATGCCCAGGACCAGGAGCCTCCTTACCATCCCCTACAGCTCCTCCCTTACCTCCAGATGATACCAGCAACCCTACAGCCAGGCAATGTTGTTGCCTGACCTCCAGCATCAAAACTGCCCTATTTATATGGGCAGCCCTAGATCCAAAATGGCTGCCTTCATCAGGCACCTGTTGTCTGCTAGCTTCAGGCCCTTAAAGTAGCAGGCACCTACAGTGCCCTGCCACAGCGGGATATAACTATATGACAATTGTATATTTGTGGAAATATGTTCCTCAATATCAGTTTCTTTAGATTTTGTACATATTAATAAATCTGTATATACTTAAGCACTCTTTGTCCTGGCCTGACCCTATAGGGAATAGAAGCAACTGGTTTGCATTTACAAATCCCTCTCACAGCACTCCTGCCTAGCCACCCATCCCTTCTATTTGAGAGGGGAGCACATACTTGGTTGCACCCAGGTTACACTAATTTTCAGTAATTCAGGGCAATGAGCTTTAAGTGTGAGCAATTCTAGGGAAGGTGATAATACCTGCCAATTTAGACCAGGACATGGTCTAATGTAGTTTAATGTGATACACATTTGTCCTTTTTGAAAATGGGTGGCAAAGGGATTATTAGTGTTTTACCTTAGAAAAATGAATACAGATTAGAGAATGGGGGAACTCATTAGGTCTGAGAGTCTTTATTGAGAGAAATGCACAGCCATTCAGCATCTAGTAGGCTGTTTCTATAATAGATAGTACAGGCGACCCTCGCCATTCGCAGGGTAGACAAGAACATATCCCCCGCGAATGGAGAAATCCGCAAATGAACGCAGTGCCCCCAGCAGCTGGGCGGTGGGCACGGCTGCTCTGGTGACTGTGGGAGCGCGGCAGCATCCCAGCGGTGGCAGCGGAAGCCCAGTGGCAGCAAGTGTGGAGCTTCCGAAGAGCTGTTTTAAGTGTACTTAAAAAGCTGGTTCGGCATTCGTGAATATTTGAAACTGTGAATGCTGAACCCGTGAATAGTGAGGGTTTCCTGTACTGTTTCAGTAGGTTAGACAGGGATTGGTAGCCAAAGACCTGTAAAGTCATTGGAGCAAACCTGAAGAGCCAGGGGGCTTTGGCAATATTCAGAGGCAGATGGCTTTGCCCATGCTGTGCCCTGCCCAGGAAGCAAGGAGCTTTGCCTATACTGTGCTATGGCCAGGCAGTGAGGAGAAGCAGGTTTAGCTGGGTCCTAGCTCCAGTCTGTCTCAGACCTAAGTTGGTCACTCCAGCACACCACTGGCAAATATTGCCAGTGGTGTGCTGGTTATTAATGGCTATTAATAAGACAATGAAACCTAATTGTGTTTTGTAATAAGCTGGGCAAATTACAGTGAAAGCTCTGAAACTTGGGCGGCCTTTACCTATTCAGCCCAGGGGCAGTAATTAGCATAAATGGCAGTTATATCAAAATAATGTGTTTGCCAAACTGAAAAAGGTATAGGGATTAACTGCAAATCATGCCCTGAGTGTGTGTCTACTGATATTTATGGGCATTTTATTTTCTGAATTATGAGCACATAACTCACAACTGCATTCTGAGGATTTGAATGGAATGACTCTCATGCTAGCTGAGACTTGGGGGAGGGGGGAGGGAGGAAGAGAGACACAAAATGCACGTGGCACACTTGAAAGGTTTCTCCATGCTGCATATTTGCAGTGCAGAGCCAAAATTAGATTTTGGGAAATTCCAGTATTTAAAAAAATGTAACAAAAAATAGCGGGGTGGTACATGTGGCTGCAGTGTGCACAACCTGAAAACAGAGCCTGGCCAGCCAGAGCCATGGTCCGGCTGCCAGCCAGGCTTCACACACCTGGATCACCTCTGCTGCAACCCTGGGAGGCTCCCATGACCCCAACCTCCCATACCCTATCCGGGCCAATTTGGTGTGTGCCAGAGCACGTGTGTAGCGGCATTCTCTGGGGACATCTAGCAGTGGCATAACTAGGTGCAAATGCTGTTTCTCCCTAGGGAAACACATGTGTTCACTTGTCTGAACTTGTCCCAGGAGGGCAGGCCAAAGACCAGTCTTGAGCAAAGGACTACTCCTGATAAGTTGCAAATAGTTGACACAAATAGTAACTTACACCACTGTGGTGTTACCGCTTGTCTTGCCTGGGATAATTCTTCACAACATTCAAGTTACATTGGTATAAGTCTGGTTATCCTGACTTTTTTTCTATATTAGGATATGTCTTGAGGTTGCTACGTTGACGTAGGGTCAGAAATGACACATGCGCTCCTGGGACTAAAGCAAATAGTACAAGCTAAAGCAAGTACTAAATGACTGTGCAATACCAACTGCACAGTCAGGGGCTCATGTAGACACACCGAGGCTTCAGGAAATCAAATGCATTTTGATGCTTGGGGCCTTAGTTCTGCTTAGACTAGTGATTATCATCTAGGGCCCTGGGATGCCTTGAAAGCCTCTCAGGGGTGCTGTGGGATGCCATGCAATATTAGTACCATTAGAAGTGCAAACATGATTCACAAGGTAAACCCAGAAATTTCAAATAGGAATCTGTAGTGTTAAAAACATTCTACTTTGCTGTGGTCTTCCTGAGTTTTTGCAACAGCAGCATTGGTCTATTTTTCTGTAGTCAACAAATGTGTGAAAACCAGGAGCTGGCATATTCTTAGGGGTGCACTCAAGTCTAAAATTGTTGAGAACCACTGACCTAAACCTTCCTGCAGATCACAGCCTTATGGTTTAAGGCCTGAATTTTCAGTTCTGCAACTCAGTGGAGGTTGAGTGTGCTGATGTTTAGGACCACTGAGGAACAGACCCTGACCCCCGTCTTTACAGGGATAGTATATGGGTAAGAAAGTCAGTCATTATAGCACTCAATCATGATGAATACCTTGTACCAATAGGCAGGATCTTTAAAAGTGAGTTTAGAAGTAAATGATGACAATTGTAAGGGCTCTTCATGCTTTCTTTATAATGTAAGGGGAAAAAAATCAGGGTGATTTTGTGAGGACCTGTTTGGTTGATCTCTATACTTACATTATTCCATGATTTTCACAGCAAGAAAGTGTGATACTTTTTAAAAACTTAATTTTAAAGCTGCTTGTTTCAAATACCTAAAGAGTTCAAAACTGGTGGAATTCATTTTGCTTCAGCTTTTGAGAAAATATCTAGGCTTAAACCAAACACAGAAGCTTACAAGAAAGGATTTTTACCTCTCAAAAAGTTACAAGAAACTCAGGGTATAAAAAAAAGAGAGGGGCAGGTTGTGGGGAGTTAGAGTGTGTAGTGATAAAGGTTAGACTTTGGAGACAGTCCCTTACTGTCTGATGTCTGATGTCTTATCACGTGAGGAATTTGGACATGATCCCTGGAGAAAGGGAGAAATCAAGATGTAAGCAGCCACATGGTCTGTACTAGAGGAACCTCATGCTGTGCTATCCTTAAAGGTCTGTTCTCTTCCTCAGTCATAGCTGTCGCTATTCACTGTGGGACCTAAATCATTACAGAGTGGACCTGGAAAGCTCCGTTTTAAGACTGCTCACTATATCATTACCTCTCTTTACTCTGGTTGTGATCACTTCCACAGCATAGAATGGCAGCTGCTGGGAGCACACCTCATTTCCTCTGATAAGGCTCAAATTTACTTTACCTTGCCCCTCCAAAGCTGTCACGTTCCTGAGAGAGCTTGCTGCTCATCAATAGGATAAGAGTTTTCTTATGTCATTATATTAGTATTATTGCTTCCAGAACCAAGGCATTGTGTGAAGTATAATGTGTTTACAGTAATGATCTGTGCTTACAAAAGTGCTTTCATCCAAGGTCCTCAGAGTGCTTTGCAAACATTGATTACTTACACCTCACCTCAGCAGTTAAGTAGTGCTATATGTATCCATTCTCCAGATGGCCGAGCAGTGGCAGACACAGGTTAATGCCAACAGTGACTATCAATTTTGACTGTCCAAATTGAGACATAACAAGCTTACCAACATTCAATTCATTTGAAGTTGTGGGAGCTCAAAAATGCATCACAGACAGGAGGTATCCAAAATAAGCAGCCACTTTTCAAACTGCTGTCCTACATAACTCATCCAGGTTAACATACAAAGTCAATTGTACACTGTAAGGAGAGCTTTGGCCCATCCAGATGAGCACAGATGTTTGTTTCCCCATAGACAAGTAGAAGTGGCACACCTTGTGCCGCTGTTACTTGTCCCCAGAGAATGCCCATGTCATGCACACTCTGGCACATGGCAGGTTACCCCAGCTTCGGAAGGGGAGGCTGGTGCCAGCAACTGTGCTGGCCCCAGCAGCTTTACCTGGGGTTCTGTGGACCTTGGGGAGCTGCAGTCATGGTGATCCTGTCACTTGGAGCCTGGCCAGCAACTGGAGTGTAGCTCATCAAGGGATCCATCTGCAACAGGCTAATGGAAGGCAACCTACTGAATGCCAGCCAATATGGTTTTATTACTGGAAGGTCTTGCCTGACCAGCCATAGCTCCTTCTATGACCAGGTGATGCATTGCCTGGACAAGGGAGACAAGGTTGAGATAATTTATCTGGGCTCCAAGAAGGCCTTTGACTTGGTTTCCCAAGATGTCCTCATGACCAAGCTGGGGAACTGTGGCCTCGACCATCTCACAGTCCAATGGCTGGGAAACTGGCTGTAGGATCAGACCCAAAGGGTACTAGTTGATGGGAACAAATCAGCGTGATGCAAGGTTACCAGTGGAGTCCCTCAGGGCTCAGGCTGGTACTCTTCAATATCTTCATTAGTGACCTGGACTCGGGCGTCAGATGTGGACTAGCTAATTTTGTGGATGACACTAAAACAAAGGGGGAAGGCGGTCATGCTGGAGGACAGGCTGGGGATACAGGCTGACCTGGACACACTTGCAAAGTGGGTGGACCAAAACCTGAAGGCCTTCAATGTAGAGAAATGCATGGTACTCCACCTTGGGAGAAAAAAACAGCATCATACTTATAGGTTCAGCGGTGCTATGCTTACTAGCACCATGACTGAAAGGTGTCTCGGACGGCCAGAGCCAACTCGAGTTAAGTTAGAAATTGCTCGTAGGTTACGGCGGGCTGGTGAATGGAGAGGCAGACACAACTTATCGGTTGCAAAAAACTTTACTCACGCCGCTTGCAATCACGACGCAGGTGGTCCGGTCATCTGAACAACCACACGGGTTGTTCCAGCTGGCAGGGCCCAAGCCAGTCAATCCGTCCGCAATTCAAGCCGGCGGGAAAAGGGTACGTCTGGGATTGCGCTCGGCGACGGGAAGAAAGATCGATAGGTGATCAGTCTATCGATCAGCTAGCTGCAAGTCGGATCTCTTTAGAGGCACTCTGCAGCGTGCTCAAAGTTCTTCGACTTTGGCTGAAGTCGCGCGGAATTTTAAACGGCCAGCGAGCCAATTACTAGTCGCCACGTGTGAATAATTTAGCACTGGCCAATGTGGCTAGGCAGCAGGCAGAAGTGTGGTCCCTTGCTGGCTGGGCTGATTGGGCACAATTTACTCCTAGATCAATGTCTATGGGCTTTTGTACACACCACAAAATTGGCCTTTAAAGTGGCTTAAATGCCCTTTTGCACCGCTTTATTGGCATTGCTGTTTGTACATTCAACAGCGTATTCCTCTTTAATGGCATTGTTGTTTGCACATTTGGTGGCGTATTCCACCTTAATGGCATTGCTATTTGCATGCTCAATGGTGTATTCCGCTTTAATTGACTTTGTAATGTAGCAAGGTAAAATATTTCCAAGGTGTTTTAGTTTGCTACCTAACAAAATGCAACAGTGCATGGGGCACTAGAAGTTGACATGTTCAGGGAAGCTTGGGCTTGGCAGGCTTCCAGCACCCCAAGTATCATCCCCGCTGCCTTCTCTAACCGCCAGCATACCCAGCTGCCCTCCTGCCACCTTGGTGCTCTGCCCCAGGGCAAGCTGTCCATTCCCAGGCAGTCCCAGGGGGTGGGAAGACAGCAGGGATGTGCAGGGGTGCTGGAGCTTACCAGCCTCTCCTTCAACAGCGGGGAGGTGGGGGTGAGCTGCCAGCAGGTCTCACAGCCCCTGGGCTGTGGGGGACCCCGGTGCTTTTCTTCATGGTGGTGGGGCTGCCCGCTTGCACCTGGCCTGGGCAGTCCCAGCGGGCGTCACAGCTGCAGAGGGAAGCACCGGGCCCCACGCAGCTCAGGGACTGTGCGACCCAGCGGCAACCCATGTAGGCAGGCTCAACTGAAGGGGGAAAAAAAGCAGCGAAGATCCTGATCTTTTCTTTTTATTTTCTCCTGGAGCCTGCCTACCTGCCTGAGCTGTGTGGGGCCCTGGAGCTTCCCTCCACAGCTGCAGGGGGGCCAGTGCTTCCCTCTGTGGCTATGGCACCCCCTGGGCCAGGTGCCAATTGACGGGTTCTGCCTGGGGGGCACCACCGCTGCCACAAAGGGAAGCACTCGCCCCTCGGCATGACCACAGAGGGAAGCACCGGCCCTCTGCACAGATCAGGGATGACTTGGCCCACCGCAGCTTGCTCCGCCTCCCCCCCATCACCAGAGAGGCAAGTAAGCTCTAAGGATAGTGCCCCCACCCTTGTGTCCACGCCACAGGGGTTTAGTTCTGTTTAATTCTCCCTAAATTGAAATGGTGGAAATGGTGGGTTTTTAAAAACTCACCGTTTCAATTTAGGGAAAACTAAACTAAATTAAACCCCTGTGGCATGTACAAGCACCCCACATGTGCATTGTTGAGCAGTTAATAACTCCGCAGTAGGACAGTACTTGTAGGGCGCATCTACATGTGCCATTAGAGGACAGCAATAAATTGCATAAGCTCCTGGACTCGCATCTGCACTTGCACCCAGATCTCAGCACATTGAACCAAGGGCACAGCAGCCTGTCTGCTCTGACCAGGCTCATAATGCTGTGGAGGGGCTGGCTGGGGCACAATAGTGCATCAATGAAGGGCTAGCCGGTAGGCAGCCCCCACACTGAAGCACCCCTGTGCCCCAGCCAGCCAGTTAGCATCTACACATGCACTGCTGTGCATGAAAAAACTCTGCAGCAGGGTAGTACTTGTAGTACTTGTATTTACAAGTAGTACCGTGCTGCAACCTTTTATTAGTTTTATGCTCCCTAATAAGGGCTCATGTGTAGATGCTGAGATGTTTATTGTGTAGTTAATTAGTCAGAAAATATGTTTATGTAGAACCCAGCCTTGTCAGCATCATTTTGCATTAATGGTGTTTGGAGAGAAAAAGCAACAAAAATATTTTTGCAAACCAATTTCAAACTATACAGTTGTTTGAGAATGATGCATTTCCATTCTTTGCTTCAGTATTAAACTGAATAATGCAGACATAGGCCACTAGCATTAATAAAGCTTCTAGTTTCTTTTTATCTAGTGAAAAATAAGTACTGTGTTATCTGGGAAGATGCACCACTCCAGCTGCACCCCTTTTAAAAAATCCTAAATCCGCCCATAAGTGGAGCCATCTTAGAAGGGTGGATCCAAGAACCAAGGAGACAGAGTTCCAGTGTCCTATGTGTAAGATTTCCTTTGGCAGGCTGATATTTGTAGCTGGCTGATGTTCAGCTATTTAGATATCTCCATGACTATATTAGGGTTCCTTGATTCTGAATGTCATCTGTATTGGCTTCCACCTTCATATTAATAACACAGGTTGGAACATGGTCAAGCAGCAATGGTGCTTTCTGAAATAACAGTGAATTTTATAACGCAGAGTTATTTCCTAATGAATTTGCTCAGTTCAGTGTAGTTTTATTATAGCCACACAAAAAAAAAAGCGAGCCCACATTCAGTGCTGAAAATTTGTTCCAATCGGACTGCCATATATGGACTGACCTTGAAAAGAACTTTAAATAAAATCTTACAGCAAGCATGACTCTT